>NC_142937.1:71083298-71118298 GCF_046866305.1 Octopus bimaculoides | reverse complement strand
CATACATACACATATCATCATTGTGGCACTCTGTTGGTTATGACAACAAGGGTTCCAATTGATCCAGTCAACAGAACAGCCTGCTCATGAAATTAATGTGCAAGTGGCTGAGTACTCCACAGACACGTGTACCCTTAACGTAGTTCTCAGGGAGATTCAGCATGACACAGAGTGTGACAAGGCTGGCCCTTTGAAAAACAGGTACAATGGAAACAGGAAGAAAGAGTGAGAGAAAGTTGTGGTGAAAGAATACAGCAGGGTTCGCCACCACCCCTGCTGAAGCCTTGTGGAGATTTAGGTGTTTTCGCTCAATAAACACTCACAATGCCCGGTCTGGGAATTGAAACTGTAATCCTATGACCGTGAGTCTGCTGCCCTAACCACTGGGCCATTGCGCATCCACATATATACATATATATATGCATATATTTATAAATATATATATATGTGAGTGTTCTTGTATCTCCTCTCTTGACATTGGATGATAGTACTGTCATTGCAATACAAGTAGTATCAGTCATTTCCGATCGTCCATGGAAACATTTCCAAATAAGGTAATATTTCATCTTCAGGTTGGCAACAGGAAGGGCATCTGGCTACAGAAAATCTGCATCAACTAATTTCCTGTGTCCCATGCAAAAATAGAAAAGTGTATATTATATCAACAACAGTAATAATATAATAAAAGTATATCTATTTATCTATCTCTCAAATTATCTGTTGCTCTCTAACAAGTTTATGGTGAAGCCTGTGCAGGGAAGACCTCCAGAATTTTCAGCCCCTGGACAATATCCCTGCTCACCACTATTGAGGTACAGGTGGTTATCTGCAAGTGTGAGCCCTGTGATCCTCTACTATTCTCTGGAGCAATGCCTTTTCCATTTTGTCTGCTGGGATCACGAGGCTGACTGAATTACAGGAAATTGAGAGAATTTAAGAATTTCTATCTATCCATGTATTTGCTGTAACTACACCTACTTCACTATTTTCATGATTCATAACTAACATTATTAATTAAACTATGTCTGATACAATTTAGATGTGACTTACTTCAATGACCAAATAGCGTCCAGGATCTCTTGACATTTTACCAAATTCAACCTCTAATTCATTAAAAGAGGGTCTGCTTTCAGCATCCAACATCCAGCCTGCAAAAAAACAAAAAAAAAAAAAAACAATTGAAACAATTTAGTATTTTATTTTATCTGTTTTAATTTATCCTATTTATGAAACATATACATTTTTTCCATAGTCATTGATAATCACGAACCTCCTACTCTTAGATTATTTACAATTGACGGATATTTGTCCTCATCTTGTTTGTTGTTAACACAACGTTTCGGCTGATATACCCTCCAGCCTTCATCAGGTGTCTTGGGGAAATTTCGAACCTGGGTTCTCATTCCTAAGGTATTTTTTGATGTTGTTGTTGTTGTTATTATCATTATCATTATTATTATTATTATTATTATTATTATTCAGGTCACTGCCTGGAATCGAACTTGGAATCTTGGGGTTAGTAGCCCGTGCTCTTAACCACTATGCCATATGCCCACGGGCATATGGCATAGTGGTTAAGATTCCGAGTTCGATTCGAGGCAGTGACCTAAATAATAATAATAATAATAATAATAATAATAATAATAATAATAATAATAATAACAACAACAACATCGAAAAATACCTTAGGAATGAGAACCCAGGTTCGAAATTTCCCCAAGACACCTGATGAAGGCTGGAGGGTATATCAGCCGAAACATTGTGTTAACAACAAACAAGATGAGGACAAATATCCGTCAATTGTAAATAATGTAAATAATTCTTCATCTCTTAAATATAGAACTGTACTCCTATTCTTACTGTCCCACCCACAATTTGGTACATTATTGGATCAGTCTTTCTGAAGACAGCTGGTTAAGGCCATCCCATATCTTCTCTCTTTGTCTTCCCAAATTTCTTGTTCCATTTAATTTCCTGGTTGTCATGAAATGCTCAAGGATTTTTATCTTTTCATATGGTGACCAATGAACTGAGCCTGTTGTCTCTTAAGAAACTTTCTGGCAACAGTAAACTGGCTGAACTAGCTAAGAAGTAGACAAAATGTTTTTGTTACTCTTAGTTATGTCCCTTTACAATCAGAGTTCAAATCCTGCTGAGGCTGTCTTTACATTTTGTTACTCATGTATCAATATTGTAAGTATAAATCAAGTACTAGGGTGGATTTAATTACCATGCCTGACCTCCATGATTTGTGGCCGTGTGTCTAAGTTAGAAATTCAATTTTCCTTTTCTGTTTATCACATCAATTTATTAATTTGATAGTTCCAATGTTAGTTGCCTGACATTAGTTAGTTCCACAGAAATACCATCTTTTTCTTAGAATCTGTGTTATAATCACAGGTTTAATGAGCAAATAATTATGTGCACAATATACTAAATAACTGCAGAACAGGATTCAGAGAAGATCTTTAGAAAATATCTTCAGTTTAAAGTACAAAGGAATAAAAAGAGGACATCACTCACATTTAATCATTATCATGTAGACATCGATTGTGCAAATGTTTGGCTGTGGTAGACGTTCTCCTTTCTCTAGCAAGTCTGGTACATGTGCTGCTCGGACATTTTCATAGGGTCGCTGGCCATACGTAAACAACTCCCAGACAGTGACCCCTGAAAAAAGAAAAAAACAAATTCATAACATGATTTATATTTTGAGAAGAAATAAGATCCTTGATATGTATGTTCAAGTATTCAGTCTTTTAGGCCCTTAACTCTAATGAAATGCAGTTTTGATGTGTGTTAGTTAATTACTAAAATAACTACTTAATTAATTATTAAAATGATAAAATATTTCAATGGAATAATAATAATAATAATAATAATAATAACAACAACAATAACAATACCAGGCAGTGGCTCACATGGCTTTTAATCTTAACTGATTAGAAGTGTTATCATGTACACTGTTTTGTCTTGGTATAGAAGATGGGCTACAGCAAATATTCTGCTCAATACCGCAGATTTACTTGTCATTTGGTTGACCTTAATCAGTTGAGTATGTCCCTTAGTGACTGACAATATGTGCATCTCAGATCATTAGCAGAAGTAGTGGGGGAGTATCATAGCCATGTGTCAAGAGGAATTCTTTGGGGTTTGAGTAATTCACCTCTGGAAACATGGGTGTTTTGTTCATCATCCTTAAACAAACATTATTCAGGGACCTTTTGAGAGGAATGGACTACACAAGCTGAAGAAAATTCTAACTGGGCTCTACCTGCAAAGTCATGCACTGTTTATCTTGATATGCGATCACCATGTTCCGCACATATGATTACGATGCATGTGACTGGTGTACCTTTATCAGGTGGGTAGTCATGATGGGTATATTTGGCTTCATATATTTGTACCTCAGTGTCACTTTGATGGCATGCACTGCTCTCTCACTCAATAATAATAATAATAATAATAACTGATGTTCACACAAAGCCCTCACCCATCAATGGTTAGTGTCGTCTGGCTTAAAATCAGAGACAGAATGGTTTATCATAGCAGCCCAAGATCTCGATGTCTATCTACAAGAAACTACCAGGTCAATATCTTAAAGAACAGCAGTAGTCCAGCACATCGTGTATATAAACAACAAAATGAAACCATTGATCATGTTGTCTCCATGTGCAGCCTTCTTGTGCCTACAGAGTATCTCAGCATATAGAGCAGCACAGAATATTCACCAGGTAATCTGCAAAGACTTGGACCTGCTCCATGATAAAAGCTGGTGGGAACACAAACCACCTCCAGTGCTTGAAAATGATCACATCTCACACCTTTGGAACTTTACTGTTCAAACTGACAGAAAGATAGATGCAAATTGGCCAGAAAATACATTGAAGGATTTCAGACAAAAATCATGCCTCCCCAACATGTCTGTCCCAATCGACATAAATGTATCTGTAAAGACCTACCAAAAACTGAGCAAGTATAAAGATCTTGAAATAGAAATTGGCAAAATGCGGAACCTCAAGACTAAAACAATAGTAAAAAGGGTGGAATTGCTACCTATCTCAGGTATCAGGAAATCCAAAAATGGAAGAAATTCAAAAAAATAAAGTTCATGGGAACTGCTCATATCCAATGAAAAATATTGCCTATGTAATCCCCAAAACATTTTAATCTGTAAACAGTGTCAAGATAATGATACACTATAGCAAACACCTTTTACTGTCATCTTAACATCACACTATCATCTTATAATCAAATTCCTTTTAAAACAAACTTCTAATTTTTTTTAATGTTTTGACAGACATTCTTCAGAACAACACTTTGTGCAAAACCAAAAATATGACACCTAGTCATAACACCAACTTGGACTTCTAACTTCTTTCTCTTGAGGTTTCTGGATGAAATTTGGAACCAGCTTGTACAAATATAAAGCAAAAGCCAAATATAATAATAATAGTAGTAGTAGTAGTAGTAGTAATAATAATATTGAGTTGCAGAACTTAGATAGAAGAACCAGAAAGCTGCTAACAATGCACAATGCACTCCATCCTGAAAGTAATATTGACCGACTCTACCTGTCAAGAAGGGAAGGTAGAAGAGGATTACTAAATGAGGAAGACACTGTTGGTGCTGCAATACTGGGGCTGAAAAATTACGTTGTACAGAGTAAAGGAAGAATACTTTTAGCAACCAGAGATACCAAAAAAAAAAAATGACTGAAACAATAAAAGAATTCAAAGAGAAAAGGAAAGAACAGAATGAACAAATGGAAAGAACAGAATGAACAAATGGAAAGAAATTGAACTGCATGGCCAATTCATGCAACAGACTGAACATGTTGGAAGTGAAGCCCCTCTGGCTTTAGATGATGGATGGGAACTTGAAATGGGAAACAGAAATGTTAATTATAGCTGGTCAGGAACAAGCTATTAGAACAAATCTGATCAATGCAAAGATCAACAAAACTCAGTCAGATAGCAAATGTAGAATCTGAAGGAAAGAAGATGAGAGTATCGATCACATTTTCAGTGAATGCAGGATACTAGCACAAAAGGAGTATAAGCACAGACATGACAGTATAGGTAAAAGAGTGCATTGGGATGATAGTCAAATATGTGTCTTTAAAACAACAGAATAGAGGTATGAACACAATCTAGAGACTGTGATAGAAAATGAGAATTACAGGATCTTGTAGGACTTCCCTAAAAGACTGACCATACTATTGAAGCAAGAAGACTGGACATGATCATTGAGAAGATCATTGATTTTACAATCTCCTATGGCAGCAGAATTGATACCGAAAAAATTGAGAAATGTCAGGATCCAGTCAGAGAGCTGAGGAGACTGTGGAAGACCAAAACAACAATTATTCCTATAGTAACAGGTGTACTTGGCACAAACATCCAAAAGGATACCTAAAACACTGAAAGAAATTGAAATTGAAACTTGCATTGTCAGCCTGCAGGAAAGTACCATTCAATATTCTACAAGAATCCTAAGAAAAATTCTTGAGATTTGAGAAGAATTGTTTTCACCGAACCTCAAGATATAAATACTTGTGAACTAAATTAGTGTGCACTAGTGTAATAGTGATGGTGATAATAATAATAATAATAATAATAATAATAATAATAATAATAATAATAATAATAATAATAATGATAATAATAATGATAATCATAATAAAAATAATTGCTTTAACTGGTACTTCACATGTATTGAGAAAAACGTTGTTACTGAGAGAATAACTTCAGTGTAAATAACTAAGGCAAGAGCACTGGTAACGTTTTACACTAGTGCTAGTGCCATATAAAAAGCACCCAGTACAGTCTGTAAAGTGGTTCATGTTAGAAGGGCATGCACCAGTAGAAGCCATGTCAAAGCAGACAACAGAGTCTGATGCAGTCCTCTGGCTTGCTAATTAATGTCAAACCATCCAACTCATGCCAGCATGGAAGATGGATGTTAAATGATGATGATTATATATATATATATATATATATATATATATATATATATATAAAGAAACAATGTGCACAAAAGAAGATAAGGGAGGGACAAGTTTTAACAAATGTTATATTAATTTAACACTTGTATATGTCTGTATAACTACTCATTGTGGCATACAGACATGCATACACACACACACAGACTTATACCAAATACCACTACTCCTATAGACACACATATACATGCATATTAATCAGACTTACCATAACTCCATACATCACTTTTATGAGTAAATATCCTGTGCTGGATGCACTCAAGAGCCAACCATTTAATTGGCATCTAAAAAAGAAAGAGAACATTTATTAGTGCCATTCCTTCTGATCAAATGCAGTGTTTTAGAGAATAAACATTCAGTGTTGTTGTTGTTACCTATTAATTACACATAACATTGGTAATGTTGGTATTTACCTATAGTTGCATTATTTGTGTGGAAAAGAGAGAAACATTGTGCCTACATCTATATGTGTTGGTGTGCATGCATGTATATGTGGGGGGGGGGGGAGAGAGAGAGAGAGAGCAAGCAATCTGTTGAGTGATGGAGAATGAAAAAGAGAGAGGGCCAGAGAAAGACTGATAAAGTAGGTAGGATATAAACGGTGGGTAAATTTCTTTAAAGACACAGTAATTAGAAAGATCAATAAATCAATAATTGAGACTCACTTTGCCACCAGCAGCTATGTATTCTTCTTCATTATAGTCGAGTAATTTGGCTAAACCAAAGTCTGTAATCCTTATTTGATTAGGAGTTTGCACTGAAACATAAAAAACAAGTGATACATTGAAAATATGAAATATAACTTATAATTATATATGCATATATATGTAATTATTCAGTTTTATTTCAAGATTTCTTGCCAACAAAGAAAGAGTAAGTTTTTTAACTAGATGCAAGGCTCCTTCATTGGAATTTCAACAACATCAACAGGAGATTTTTGCATGTATGTATTTGTGCAGTATTTGGAGTCAAGTGCAGAGTTGTATGTTTTGATTTATGTATGTATTCTCATGTATATAGTTGTATGCTTAATGAGCTGATGTTTGACATCGTTGGCCATTTCATTGATGCGTCAAGAAATTGTGTTATTACTAAGTGGGATCTTCTTCATAATGTTATCTGGTGTTTTGTGCATAACAGTTGACAAAACCTCTTTGATAACTGAGTGAAGTAATGTTTCTCCAATTGTGTGAAATGCTGGCTGCCAGCATTTCAAAAATTAAAGTTTATCAAAAATTTTAGAATTTGGCACATTAATGTACCTTTCCAAGCTAAATTGCTGGAGTTATTCAACTTTTTCCAGAAAAATGTTTTTAAAAAGTTATAGAGGTTTAATCATTTTCACCCAGTCAAGAAACACGATTTCAAAGTTGGCATTTTGTGTGTGACTGCACATTTTGTCAAAATCCTGAAAATAGCACTTTTGTTTTAATATGAAACTAAAGAATTATGCATGACATATAACCCCTCATAACTTTTTTATTTTTAGGAGTTTTCAGAAAATGTTTGCGAATTTGAATTCTAAACACGGTACTTCATACGATTATGCAAAAAAGAAAAATTGTAGTGGAGCTTGATTTTAAGGCATAGGCCTATTTGGCTGCTATTTTTAGCATGCATGACAACCATCTCAATGACTGCGATAAAAATATTTGATCTATAAACAAGTCTGCTTTTTTAATACAAAGGGACATCTCATGCGAGTAGTCAAATCCATAAAAGTGCATCCTTATTCTAGGCATGCCTAGATATCAGTAAATGCAGACTTAATTTCTAAAACTTCATTTTCACCCACAGAATGTTCATATCACCCACCATTTTCTAGAAATTCGCCAATCACCCACCTGTAGGTTGAAACCGCTCACTTTGGGAAGCTATGATATATATAAAAGTATATATATATGTATATATATATATACATACATATATATATGTATATATATATATACATACATATATATATGTATATATATATATATATATATATATATATATATATACATATATACATACATATATATATGTATATATATACATATATATATATATATATATATATATATATATATATATACATACATATATATATATATATACATATATATATACATACATATATATATGTATATCATCATCATCATCATCATCATCGCTTAACGTCCGCTTTCCATGCTAGCATGGGTTGGACGATTTGACTGAGGACTGGTGAAACCGGATGGCAACACCAGGCTCCAGTCTGATTTGGCAGAGTTTCTACAGCTGGATGCCCTTCCTAACGCCAACCACTCAGAGAGTGTAGTGGGTGCTTTTACGTGTCACCCGCACGAAAACGGCCACGCTCGAAATGGTGTCTTTTATGTGCCACCCGCACAAGCCAGTCCAGGGGCACTGGCAACGATCTTGCTCGAAAATCCTACAGGAGCCAGTCAGGCGGTACTGGCAACGGCCACGCTCAAAATGGTGCATCTCATGTGCCACCCGCACAAGAACCAGTCCAGGGGCACTGGCAATGATCTTACTTGGCTTGCCGGGTCTTCTCACGCACAGCACATTTCCAAAGGTCTCGGTCAGTAGTCATCGCCTCGGTGAGGCCCAATGTACGAAGGTCTTGCCTCACCACCTTAGCCCAGGTCTTCCTGGGCCTACCTCTTCCACGGGTTCCCTCAACTGTTAGGGTGTGGCACTTTTTCACGCAGCTATCCTCCTCCATTCTCACCACATGTCCATACCAGCGCAATCGTCTCTCTTGCACGCCACAACTGATGCTTCTAATGTTCAGCTTTTCTCTCAAGATACTTACACTCTGACGGGTATTCACATTGACATTACACATCCAACGGAGCATACTGGCTTCATTCCTTGCGAGCTTACGTATGTCCTCAGCAGTTACAGCCCATGTTTCACTGCCATGTAGCATGGTTGTTCGTACGCATGCGTCATACAGTCTGCCTTTTACTCTGAGTGAGAGTCCCTTTGTCGCCAGCAGGGGTAAGAGCTCTCTAAACTTTGCCCAGGCTATTCTTATTCTAGCAGCTACACTTTCAGCGCACCCACCCCCACTACTAACTTGGTCGCCCAGATAGCGGAAGCTATATATATATATATATATATATATATATATATATACATATATATATACATATATATACATATATATATATATATATATATATATATATATATATGTAAATGTATATATATACACCTTCATCATCATTGTTGTTTAATGTCTGCTTTCCATGCTGGCATGGGTTGGATAGTTTGAATGAAGACTGGCGAGCCAGAAGGCTACACCAGGCTCCAATCTGATCTGGCAAAGTTTCTACAGGTGGGTGCCTTTCCTAATGCCAACCACTCTGAGAGTGTAGTGGGTGCATTTATGTGTCACTGGCATGAGGGCCAGTCAGGCAGTACTGACAACGACCATGCTCAAAAGGTGGTTTTTTTTATGTGTTACCTGCACAGGAGCCAGTCCAGCGGTACTGGCAATGACCACACACACTATATATATATATATATATATATATATATATATATATATATATATATATATATACTTCATATCTGGTGTACAGTGATGCTACTTTTTAATAAATTATAAACATTAAGAAAAATAACATTCCCCAAGTGTAAAACCCCCTAAGCACTGTTGTATTACAGGAAACAATACAAACAAAAGCAGGAACAATGAATAATGACATTAATGAGGTAAGAAAATCACAATTTACAAAACAAATGAATTTCCTTTATCTATTGCCAATCATATTTAGACACCTTATGTTATGACTAATATGACATGATATTTAATAAAGTATAATAACTATCTGAACTGTGACTTTAGTGTAACTTTTAATATCAATCGATAGTTTAGAATTATAAAGGTGTTGCCATACTTACATAAAACATTCCTAGCTGCTAAATCCCTGTGGACAATGGCTCTGCCCTCTAAATAAGCCATACCCTGAAACAAACAATATACTGATTAAAGATTTTCATGATAAAGTTTTTAAATAACTTTAGAACAAATTATAAACATTTTTAGAATATTTCCAAAACAATATAAACAATTTTAAATATTCCAGCATAGTAGTTAGGTTGTTGGAATTACTGTCATAAGTTTACAGGTTCAATTCATGGACCAAGTGACACATTGTGCCCTTGTGCAAGGTACTTCATCTTATTTTTCTCCAGTTTACCAGTCTACTCAGCTGAAAATGAACACCAACTGACTGTTGGTGTAGCTTTCTCTCTCTCCACTTGTCACACCCTGGATGTTCTGTTGGGTGGGAGGGCTGTTAGTTTGCAACTACATAGTTAGCAAAAGATACATGTCTTATTCACTTGCCAGTAACATCTATTCTAAGATTTCTTTTAATGTTTTAATGAAGAAGTACCTTCAAAATATTTGTTAAGATAATTGTAATTAATTTAAATATTTTAATAATTTTTAGTACATAACATATATTGTACTAACTATATGTATTCTGAATAACAGATTACAGTAACTGAACACACTAAAAAATTATAAGCTCTGAGTTTTGTAGATTTTTTAAAAACATGACAACTTTTAAATGTAGCTAAAATATAACCAGCAATATGTTCCTTGCTGCTGGTTTCATCAGCTGCAACAAGGAGGCTGTCAGAAGAACAGACCAATACTAAGTGTTTATCACCATATGCAAATACCAACTGAGTTGGTTGAGACATGTTATAAAACATCTGACAAACAGATGTGCCAACCATGTCCTTAAGTGGACCCCTCAGGGGCAACGACACAGGGGATGTTCAAAGATGAAATCATCAACAGAGATCATCAGTCAGTAAATCTATGGTGGAATGATGCACTTAGGGTAGATGACTTATGCACTACCAAATGCGGGAGCACCTAAGTGCAAGTAATACAATACACACTCAATAAATCTAATATTTCAACAAAAAAAGAAAATTCTTACCTTAGCAATCTGTGTACACCAGTTGAGTAGAACTTGGGATCCTATAGCTTTCTGATTTTTGCGGATATAATCGAGCAGACAACCGAGTGGCATGAGGGGTGTAATCAACATCATCTGAGCAGTCATACACACAGCTAATATTCTGATACAACATTGCTGATCAACTGAGCACATTACTCGAGCTTCCTCTAACAGTTCCTTATTCTGGCTTGGTGATGTTCCTTCTTGGAGAACTTTGATTGCAACAGGAATCTTCACATTTTCTCCATCAGGAATCCAGAATCCCTTTAAGAAACCAGAAATATTAAAACAGGTAAGTTGCCAAGTAAATATATAAAAGGAACAAAATAGCACCAAATGCTAAATGCCAAAAAAGAGAAATATTGAATATTTTATTTTCTGTTGGACACAAAAAAACAAAACAAAACAAAACAAACTAAACACCAACTTATGATTTAAAACTGATACTCAGATCAACAATTCTGAGAAGGCTACATCAACTATTGCCCAATAGCTAAGTCAAAGGTGTAACAACAGATGAGAGTGGAGGCAGATATGAATGGGCACAAAATTTCTTTTTGTTTATTAAGCCTGTCCCCTAAGTAGGAGGTGTTAAAAATTCTCTTTACCTGCAGGTATCGAGAACCCTTGCTATAACACTGAGATAATTTGTCATTAGATTCATATTCTACCCACTTTGTTGTACATGATGTGAAATACCCCCATCAAGACAAGTGACCTTGTAATTTTATTTTTTCTGAAGATCTTTAGGTTTATCAACTGAAACACAAACCCCTTTGTCCGTAATCTATTTCTTAAAGTCTACAGCAACACACACACACATATTTGTCTGTGTTTGGATTGTCTCTGCACAGGGGTCACCTGGACTCCCACTTTTGCTGTGAACAAGAATTAATCTTCTCTCTTCCTTCCATTGTGCCATAAGGGCTCAATTCACTACTTCCTTTCATCTGACACCAACCTAACACAGATTCATATATACATCCCACATCCAACTGTCCCCCTCCACCTACACACCTGCATACTGCCTGCCTTAGTACCCTCTCCACACCACTATACAAACATCCATACACACTGTTCAACTCATTACTCACCTCACACACCATTACACACATACCCACATACAATCTTCACTAACATCACCACACCTACCACTATACGAGCAACCACACACACTGTTTAACTCAGTACACACATGACTATGCACACTCTCACACCTACACAAGCACATAATACCTGAACACAGACAATATACACACACACACACGCCACATGCATAAACACACACAACACACATAGACAAATATAACTTTGTCCACAAACATACACTATACACATGCACACTATTTGGTCACAGACACACATACACATGTGCACACACCACCTGAATAAGCACACAACTGCTACACACAACACACGTTAGACTCATTTGCCACCATTCACACTCACACACACCAAAATCACATACGCACACACGCTTGTGCACCTTAGTTCATTGGGGTCACCATTACCTTTATTGATATTATTATTATTATTATTATTATTATTATTATCATAATTATTATCTCCCTTTTATTCAACCTCTTTTCTCTAGTCATTTCACCATGTTGGACTGTTGAATTCTGCACATTGTTTCTCTCTGTTTTTTTTCATTCTCTCTCTATTTTTTTCCCTCTTAATCCTTTCTGTTGAAGAGCGTAGGTTTGAAACATAAAAGACTTTTCCATTTTTCCTGAGCATTAAACAAATACACCTGTTTGTTGTTCATACACCAGCCTTCATCTTTTGTTTTCTGTAAATTTGAACTATATATATATATATATATATATATATATATATATATATATATATATATATATATATATGTATGTATACATAAACCAAAGGTATAACAGAAAGAACACAACAAACGGACACTAACAAAATACAACGTGAAAAATAAATGATAGCACGACCTGCATGTTGTGTTTTGTTGGTTTCTGTTTGTTTTGTTCTTTCTGCTCTACCTTTGATTTATCCATGTAGCACTCCATACAACCTGTTGCTTACTTTGTTTTATATATATATATATATATATATATATATATACACATCATCATTCAATGTCTGTCTTTAATGCTGGCATGGGTTGGACAGTTTTACAGGAGCTGATAAACCAGAGGACTGCACTAAACTCCAATGTCTACTTTGGCATGGTTTTTACAGTTGGATGCCTTTCCTAACACCAACCACTTTACAGAGTAGACAGTGCTTTTTATGTGTGTATGTGTGCATATAATATATACAACTAATAGAGAGGGATTATCAATCTGGACAAAATACTTCATTAGCTCTCTGTTGGCATACCAGGCTAACGAAATTATTTAGATTACTGAAGAACTTCAGGTAATCTTGTGGCAGGGATCAAGGTTATATGGTTCATCACAATTCTATATTGTAAATCAGTGGATGGGCTCCACACAAACTGGTTTTTACACAGATTGATATATAAAGAACAAGTTTAAAATAATGGTCATTATGTATTTTTCCTTTATTGGAGCAAATTTGGCCTACAGCTGTTTCCAGTGGGGTTCTAGTTTTTTTTCATTCGCAAAATATGCATTTTTTAAAAGACCGCAAAAAATCTGAAAACTGACTAAAATAAAGTTTTCCAGTCTAACTGTGAAGGTGTGATATTGTGGAGAAAAAAATTGGAGGAAAAGTTACAGAGGTTTAAAAATAGAAAAATTGTGTATTTTTAGCCAATAGTGAGACAGAAATTTTCTGTGTTTAGCAGAGTGGTATCAACTTTAGGTTGTACCCTGTGAAATTTATAGCTTAGCATCTGTGAAATGACCTCTTCATTGTAGGTTTCTAAATAAACAGAAAAATCTAATAAAATCAACATATATCATCTTACTGTTTCTTTTGTCTCTTCATTGATTGTATGTTTTTATTATTGTTTAAAAATTTGTTATATTAATATATTTGTCTGCATGGGTTTACTTTATGTGTATTTCAGTATTATGTATACCTGTCATGTATTTTGTGCATCCTTAATATATAAGTGCATGTGTGTGTGTGTGTGTGTGTGTGTGTGTGCGTGCATGCACATGTGTGTGTGTGTGTGTGTGACTGTGAAAATGGGGTGTCTGTCTCCAAAACTTTAAAGTTGAGTAATGTTTTCATGCTTGAATTTTTAAACTATGATAAGAATAACACTGGTCAACAAAGAATTTGTCCCAAGAAAAAGAATACCTATATCTTATATGGTTCTGCATGCAGAATTCAAAAATAATGTCAAATTGTATGTACTAAGTTCACATATTCCATTCACCTTCATAATGCCAAGAAACTGTAGAAACATCACAAACAACTTTTGCTATATATGAAAAATATGTAAAATATTAAGGTAATTGATGAAAAATATCTACAATAAAATTCTAATTGATAAATATGAATTTTTATTAAAACAAAACACAAGGGTGAAATAAATCTCGTGGTGTGAAGAATCAACACATGCGAGTGAAACACAACAAAGTGTGCGGTTGTCATGGTAACAAGCTGTTAATGTCTTGCTGTCTGCCGTTTGGCTAAAATTACCCAAATTTCTCAACTTTAATTCCAAATAACATCAGATTCTTTAATTTACAAGATAAAGTAATTGCTTGATTGTAATTCAGAGTTGCATCAACATTGAAAGCAATCTGAGCAAAATTGAAGTGGGCTCATTTTGCGAATGAGAAAGACTAGATCCTCCAGTAGTCATTATAGATATATTACTGGTAAGTTTACTCAATTGGTCTGTTAATAGAGAAAAATTGAACGACTTAAGAAACTTAATGCTACTTTCATCAGAGCCATTTCTGGTTAGAATAAGCAGAGCACTGAAGGAACGGCTTTTCCATGAAGAAGTGGGGAAGAAGAAGAGGGAAAGATGCAAGTAGATGAGAGAACAGAGGAAGACAAGTTACAAAGGGGTGAAAAGAAGTAAGGGGATGGTATAAGAGTCACTTAATAGAAGCAGGGGTATTGTACTGCCAAAATTTGGAAGAGGAACAATCATAAAACATGTTTGTAGTCAGGTCAACACACATTACCATATTAGCATTGTTTATAGGTTAGATATTCTCCAACCATTGTGTTGAAATTTGATATGGGCTTTTTATACACATGGTCAGTCTAAGACTAATGTTTAGTTGTTGTTGCTGTCTAGCATAGTAGGGGAATTATATTAGAAAATAAGGGAATATCAGTGATAATCATATTGGGGAGGTCAAGAATGCTCTTCTTAGCCAGGATATGAATTCTGATAGATTGAGAGATGTTAGGCTGGAATAGGATGATGTCAATTTTAACACACATATATCTCTCTATATACAAACACACATGTCTGTCTGTATGTACGTATGTATGTACGTCTGTATGTAAGTATGTATATATGTCTCTTCTATTTTTTTTGATTATTATAAATCTTCCACTGAGTGGGGGAGCCAGTTTCCAACAAAGATACAAGGTTCCATCTTTGGGATGTAGTTAACACAGACGAATTCACATTTGGCACTTGAGAAAAGTCTTACATACTTTTACTGTTCCACTCACAGATTGCACTAGTAATGTACGGATTAGCCGGTCGATTTCTCTTTCTGAAAATCCCAGTTTATCCAGAGTCTCCTTTAAGTATTTACTAACAAAACCTAGTGCTCCAATTATTACTGGTATGAATGAATATGTATGTATGTATGTATGTATGTATGTATGTATGTATGTACGTACGTACGTATGTATGTATGTCATCTGACTCAGTTTTTAATTTTTCATAACTCACCTTATAGACAGTTCCAAATGCTCCAGATCCAATTATGCCACCTTTTCTAAGTTCGGATTCTTTAATTAATCGAAGTTGGGCCAAATCAGGTTTTATATCAGTTGGATTGAGAGGCTGAATTACCCAAGAAACAAAATTAAATGAGAAGGTGATCAACTATGAGATCTAACTATTTTAATTTTGTAACTGTTTATGGAAAATATATAAGTTAATTAACAAATAGTGTATTTCAATTACTATTGATTTATTTCACTTAGAAGTAAATTAACATAAAAATTTCAGGTAAAATAAAGTTTTTCTTATAGTCAGATAAATATTTCAAATAAATAAGATAAACACTTTGTAGGTGATGCCAAGAGAGATTAAGGAAACCTTAGATACATAACAAAATATCATAGCAGTAGTAAAAGGCACTTATGAGGTCATCATCATCATCGTTTAACGTCCGCCTTCCATGCTAGCATGGGTTGGACAATTTGACTGAGGACTGGTGAACCAGATGGCTACACCAGACTCCAATCTGATTTGGCAGAGTTTCTACAGCTGGATGCCCTTCCTAATGCCAACCACTCCGAGAGTGTAGTGGGTGCTTTTACGTGCCACCAGCATGAAGGCCAGTCAGGCGGTACTTGCAATGGCCATGCTCAAAATGGTGTATTTTACGTGCCACCTGCACAGGGGCCAGTCCAGCGGCACTGGCAACAACCTCGCTCGAATGTCTTTTCACGTGCCACCAGCACAAGTGCTAGTAAGGCGACGCTGGTAACAATCACGCTCAAATGGTACTATTTACGTGCCACTGGCACAGAAGCCAGACAGCTGCTCTGGCAATGATCACGCTTGGACGGTGCTCTAAGCGGTCCACTGGTACAGGTGCCATCACGATTTTGCTTTCACTTGCCCCAACAGGTCTTCGCAAGCCAAGTTGGTATAAAAAGGTTCCCGGGCTAGTTCTGTAGTTTGCCAACAGATGGCAGCACACAATTGTGTGCACAGTGAGAGCTAGCAGTGACCTTCATGAGGCAGGCAGTGTGCTGAGTGACATCACCATGTTTACTTAGCAAGTTGTGAAATTTGTGTTTTTGTGATCATATGTACACTGTAGTCTGTGATTTTATCATGGACAGGAACAAAGATCTAACATGAAATTTTGTTTTCAACTTGGGAAGTCTGTTACAGAGACATTGAGCATACTTAGGCAAGCTTATGGCAATGAGGCAATGGGTCGTACGCAATGTTTTGAGTGGCACAAGCACTTCAGATAATGAGCAATCTGGAAGACCTGCTAAGAGCATCACCTCCAGAAATATGGAGAAAATTCATCAGCTTGTGCATGAGGTTTGTCAAAGGACAATGTTTTGAAGCAATTGAGGGAGGATATTCAGTGCAAACAACTGGATCTGTGGAGCGCAAAGAATTAGATTCTTCACCATGATAATACACCCCATCAGCGAGGTTTCCTCACTCATGAGTTTCTCATCAAAAACAACAAGGTATCCCTTCAACACCTGCCCTATTCACCAGATTTAACACCTGCAGACTTCCATCTCTTCCCCACGATAAAAATGCAGTTCAAAGGTCACTGTTGTTTATTGAGATCTAGAGCAAATTGCAGAATATCTTCGATTCAATTTGCTTATGGAAAACAACTTCCAGGACAGATTCCAAAAGTGGCAGGAATACTGGGACCGGCGTATTGCTGCACAAAGTGACTATTTTGAAGGAGATGATATTAAAACTTAAATAAATAAGTTATTTTTTTTATTAAACATAACTAGTCCAGGAACTTTTTGATACTGCCTTGTATTTCCATCACCATCTATCCAAGAACATAATATAGTTCTATAGCTGGGATTGAACCAATAAGTTACAGATTCATAGCAATGATGAATAAACTGAAGAATATGAATGTTAAATAAAGGACAATATTATGATCTAATGAATGGTTGTGAGACTCTCTTTATCAAAGTTAATCAAGTAAGTTAATCCATAACTAAGATTATATCGAATTTTATAAACAATCAAGATAATCCTTAACCAGGATTATATTTGACTTTATAAACACAAATTAAAAACACAAATAATGAACCAGCCAAATTTGACACACAAGTTATTGGTTAATTCTTAATTTACAACAGTTTAATGAAATATCAAAATGCCAACCTCGTTTTCATCATAACCTAGCATTGCAGCATTTAATTTGGTAACAGCTGCTATTTCTCGCCTTCGTTTACAGGAGTAATAGATTGCAAAACCAGTAGAGAAAACTATCATAAGTACTCCGATTACGGCACCAATGATGATATAATTGGTTTTCTTCTGTTTTTCTCTGTAGATTTAAAAAAAAATGACATTTTAAATACATGCAAATATACATACAAGGTGGGGGAGTGTTCCTAACCTTAAGGGTATCACGAAAGGCCTGGTTGGAAGCCCAACCTTTTGAGTTCTTTTACAGGTCTTAGAAAAGCTGAAGGCCAACTGCAGTAAGTGTGTGATTCTGAGAAATATGTTGAATAAAATCATAATCAACTGATCCTCCTGAATTTTCATTTACCTAAAGCTAGGAACTTTTCAGCACCTCACCCCCACCCCTCATCATTATTGACATTGTTTAATGCCAACTTTTCCATGCATGCATAGGCCAAATGGAATTTGTTGAGGCAGATGCCAGTATGGCTCTATGCCCTTCCTATTGCAATTCACTGGAACTAAATATGTCTTGTTAAGTTGTATGATAACCTCATGTCACTTGTTGCACAGTACCATAAAAACATAACCCGGTAGACACTATAATAAGTGGTTGGCATCAGGAAGGGTATGGTTTCATGCCAAAGCAGACACTGGAGTTTGGTACAGTCTTCAGACCCACTGGTTCCCGTCAAACTGTCCAATCCATGACAGTATGGCCATTAAACCTTTTGTTACTGCATTTATTTTGAGATGCTCTGTGTTTCTTTTAATTACTTTAAATATAACAAAGAATTTAGTAAAATAACTTAGTTATTACTCAGTTAGTGTTAGGAACATAAATTGTGACTAAGGTTTGGTGGAAGATTCGTGGGTAAGGCTGGAACAATGCGAAATAAATCCAAGGTAAATCACAGGAAAACAGGCATATGAATTAATGGTGATTTATCTCTACATTCAATATTTCAGGGTTATGACCCCCCCCCCCCCCCTTCAGGAATTAGCAAATGTTGCAGATGTACATATAACTCTCTTTTGAAGAGAGTTATATGTACAAAAGAGAGTTATATATAACTCTCTTTTGAAGAGAGTTATATATAACTCTCTTTTGAAGAGAGTTATATGAAGCTAGCTGGTTGCTATAACAACTTTCTGCACATGTCTACTCCCCACATACTCAAACATGTCCGTCTGCAACATTTCCTAATTCCTGAAGAGGGGGGGGGGGGTCATAACCCTGAAATATTGAATGTAGAGTAAATCATCATTAATTCATATGCCTGTTTTCTTGTGATTTACCTTGGATTTATTTCGCATTGTTCCATCCTTACCCATGAATTTTATAGAATATATTCCACACAATGCTTCATACTAACTATTCCAATATATATATATATATATATACCTACACACACATGCACACAAGCACATTAAGAACATATATAGAATAAAGTTACATACTGTATTCTTGCAAGTATCACAGGATGGCTGTCATCAACACAGACAGTACGACCTCTCAGCTCTTCATCTTGTACCGAATATGGCTTAAATAATGGACAGACTGCCGTGCAGTTAAACTACATTAAATAGAAAAGAAAATATTTTGTCAATTGCATTTAAAAAAATTTTCTCTGGTAAAACTACAATGAAAACAAATCTATAACACATTTGATAGGAAATAGTACAAATGTTGCCTTGTTGTTTTTTTTTTAATTTTAGGTAAAATGATTTTAAATCTGGATAACTTTTCTAGTAAAGCATTTAACAGAAATCCTTATAGTAAAGAAACTGAATAAAATTGAATCACACAAAGGGAAATCTATAATTTTCCTTGATATCCTGTTTGAGAAATAATTCTTGTAGATTTAGAAGATGACTCAGTAGATATATTCTTTTTCAAATGTCTGCAACAGCATTTCAAATGCTACACCAGGAATCTCCTCTATTAACTTCAGTAAGATCCTCAGTTTCATGTTGTTTGTTTCTGTCAATAACATCAATGTACTTGTGAGATCTCCATTAGAGTGCAGAAGTCTTCAAACTTACTCCATCAATTTTATGGGAACTTACCTTCCAAATAGTAACCACTTTATAGTGTGTCCTTTGTTTTTTCGTGTAACCAGCACTAGTGAGGTTGCCATGCAGCTTGCAAGACTACAAACCTCAAGAGAAGTGGTTTTAAGCTACAAGATCAGGGATTAAAGTATGAGAAAATGGTTGAGGGCAGAAACGGGTTACATCTATGTAACTTAGCAGTTTGGCAAAATGAAACTGGTAGAATAATGGCCATATGTAAAAATAAGTACTAGGGTTGATCTGATGGCTAACCTCTTATAAGTTTTGTTGAAATCGAGAAAAGAATCAACCCTGTCTTTATTTCTTATCTTTTACTTGTTTTCATAATTAGATGGGCAGCCATGCCGAGGCACAGACTTGAAGGGTTTTAGTTGAATGAATCAATTGCACTTCCTTATTTTTTTAAAGCCCAGTACTTATTCTATCAGTTCTGTTGTGCTGAACAGCTAATTTATGGTGACGTAAACAAATTAACAGTGATGGGTGCTAATCGGTGGGAGCGCTTGGCAGTGATGAGTATAAGTGCAATGTTATTACCAGTTCCAACATGCTTGTGGCACATTCGAACTCATAAACAAGTCAGTCACTATGCTTTATCACAGAGAATATTTCTCACTGTAGACAAATGGTGTAAATACACCTAAATCAGCTCACAGCACCACCAACAATGGCTGTCAAGAAGTGGTGGGGGACAAATGCATACACAAAGACACAGAAAAACAAATATATACACACATATATATATATATATATATATAGTATATAGAAAGGATTATAGTCCAAGCTGTGCCCTTGTGAAGCACATCTGCAAATTCCAATGGTCAGATACATGTATTTTTTCTTTTACTTGTTTCAGTCATTTGCCTGCGGCCATGCCAGAATACCACCTTAAAGTGTTTTTAGTTGAAGAAATCGACCTCAGGACTTATTCTTTGTAAGCCTAGTACTTATTCTCTTGGTCTCTTTTGCTGAACTGCTAAGTTACAGAGATGTAAATAATATGTATATTATATATGCATATTATTATCATGGTTCTGGGTGTGTGTGTATATATATATATATATATATATATATATATATATATATATATATATATATATATATATATATGCATTTAATGGGCTTTTTCCAGTTTCTGTCTACCAAATCCACTCACAAGGCTTTGGTCAGGAACCTGCCCAAGTGTAACTGAACCTAGAACCATGTGTTTGGGAAGCAAACTTCTTACCACATCCTGGTCTCCCACATGACAGGTGGGGATGCTTACCACTGTATTATGGATATGACAACATATATAAAATCTATTATTTGGTTATCATGTGAAAAAGGGAAAAGTGATTGTTACAATTTTCAGCTATATCTTAATTGAAGTAATTATTATGTAAAACTTACCATAGTTTGGTTGTTGTTTAAATAAATCTTTAAATTGCGACAGGCAACACAGTCAGATGATGTAGGACCATGACAGCCATTCAAACACTCGTTATGGCATTCAATACATTTCATCTGTTCTCTATCACTAAAATAGTTGTTCGAACATTTGCTTGTGCAGTATGGCTTCATCTTAAAGTTGCGACATTTTCTGCAGGAATAATTCCCTTCACCAAAACACGTTTCACATTCTTTATGACAAGGAACACATAACTGCAAACAAAAAGAAATTTTTTAAAGTTTTGCAAGAATGAAAGAACGTTGCATCTTCATTAAAAGGTTAAGAGAATTCAAAAAGCAGAAATTGTATTATAGAAGTTTCAAAAGAATCAATTATATCAAGATTGTTCTTTCGTCTGTTCATTTTAAATTTGTTTTTCCATGCTAGCATAGGTTAGATGACTATGTATTATTTAGGCAGAATTTTACAGCTAGATTCTCTTTGTGTTGCTAACCATTATCTTTGTTTTGAAAGCAAGGAATCTCCTATTCCATCATTAGGATGATATAGACCACAGCTATAATGTTGGCTGCTGATTGCTTGCAGGGAAATGCAGCAACTGTGCATCTATTCTTGAAACATCTATAAGAGTATCTTCACACCATCTTCCTTAATTCCTCTTTCTTCTCATCTAGCTTTGGTTATTACTTTAAAGACCAGCTTTACCTAAGACCAATAATTCAAACCTACCATATAACTGTTCTAAGAGAATACTAGCATATATAATCATTATGAACTTTTTTCAATTGATCCTTTATCGACCTCTTGTGATAACAATTCTACTTGACGTTTAAATATATAAATGTCATAATCTGATCTGAAACCAGCTGTTTGCCTGTTTATAATTTTATTCTATTCTACATGTACCTGCTTGATTGAAACACTGCCTATAGTTAATTGTTATTAGGCAGCAATAACAGTCCTGCTTTTTCAGTTGCACTTCAAGAAGTTGGAGTTTAGGCAGCAAGTCAACTTGAGCACTAATTGCATGTACCTATTACCTTGCATCCTCAAACATAATATTACCTGAATTATATACATATGTACACACACACACACACACACACACACACACACACACACACACATACACACACATATGCACACACACATACGTACAGAGAGAATACACAAGGAGTTTTCATCAGCTGACATGATGTAATAGGTATGTACTATGAGTGCTCAGTTCAGTTTACCACTAAATACTCTGGCTTGAACTGCAACTGAAAAATGTGCTGAAATCGCCTATCAAAGGCGACTAAAAGTGGTTTCTCCTTGAGTGGGTGGATATAGATTAAAATAGAAAATGAATAAGCAAGACCTTTGGCATCATTCTAAAAGCATTTAATTTAAACAGAATATAAACATAGGGCAGAGTAGTTATGAGAAATAGATAAAGTCTCTTACAGCTGTTTCTAGAATGGCTTAATAAAGTCATGGGTAAAAGATGAAGTTCCGTAGTAGTTCCATGGGTTAAGATTCGAGGATAATCCATGGCAAAAGATAATAAATGTTACTGGTTCCATTTTTGAATGGAACCTACGACTTTATTAGTTCTTTGATCATGGAACTACCAAACACATATACCTTTCATTCTGGTCTTTCCTTCATTTCTCAGCAAACTGGTAACTAATAATATCCTTGATTAAGGTATTCTTCATTTCTATATTTTCTTACTTCTCTCTCTCTCTCTCTCTCTCTCACTTCTTTACTCAATAACATGATCTATATGCTCGGCTATTCTAGAAACAGCTGTAAGAGATTTTACCTATTTATCGTAACTACTCTCCACTATGCTTATATTCTATATTTAAATTAAATGTTCAGGAGTGATGCTAAATGTTTTGCTTATTTATTTTCTATTTTAATCTAGATGCACACACACACACACACACACACTCTCTCTCATTCTACTGAATTCACTCAACAAAGCTTTAGACAGTCTGAGTCGATAGAAGATTCTTGCCCAATGGGACTGAATTTAACAGCATGTGGTTAGGAGTGAATTTCTTAATCCCACAGCTATGACCATCCATCTTTTTATTTTTGTTCGCAGAGTGTGGAGGAAGGGGCAGAGCTGATGACCCTTGCACACCTTCTAAAACCAGTGAGATTGATGTTGTTAATACTCTGTTTAAACTATTGCAGGTGAATACTTGTAGAGAGATGAGCTGGAAGGAGATTCCAGAGGGACGATGGTCTGGGGGAGAAGGACTGAGAATAGGGATTAGTGCAGGTAATAAGGTGGGGGAGTTGAATGCACCAAGGGAGATGGGTGTGGATGAAAAGTGCTTGAGTGATGGAAATACAAAAAGCAGCCAGTTCTGAGCAGCACAAATATTTTAAGAGAGAGAGAGAGAGAGAGAGAGAGAGAGAGAGAGAGAGAGAGAGAGAGAGAGAGAGAGAGAGAGAGAGAGAGAGAGAGAGATAGAGAGAGAGAGAGAGTTGGGAGGGGGCATATGTCTATTTGCCAGAGGCAGGACCATGTCCCTTGTATGGGACCAGTACTCCATTGTGTACCTTAGTTGATTCTTATAGAGTATCAATGATTATTGGGGACTGAAATATCTGGTCCTGATGAGAATGGGTAATGTTTGGGATGTGGTTTTAGCTATGTTAAGGATGTGTTTTCACCATGAGAGATCCTAAGAAATAACAAAGCCCAGCATTTGGAGCAGTTGTGAAGTCTCTAGTTAAGTGCCACTCTTGTTTTGGGGATGGGGTGCACTGGTGTTTTCTTGATATGAGTTGAAAAGTTCACATGAAACATATAATTAAAAGTGAAATTACTTCTAACATAGAATGTAAGTTTAACCATTTTGTGACCATATTCCTAACAAGAATATTCTGTTAAACTTTAAAATAATCAAGAATTACAAGAATTTAGGGAAACAACTAGAAGACAAATATTTACTTAATGAAATCTAGTGTCTTTGATGTAAGAATAAAATTTTAGTTTCAATGAATAATCTGAAAATTCTAACAGAGGTAGGTTAGTCTTGAAGCATTAAAAATATGGCTTACAATTTTGCCATTCATTTGTTTCATTTTATTCTTGTAAGTTGGATGGAAACCATCAGGACATTCAGAACTTTCCTTTGAAAAACATAAAACTCTGCCATCACTCTGCTGGAGTCCAATTTTGCAGCTATTACAACCACCAATTTTTAGTTCAGAACTTGGGCCAGAACATCTTGAAAAGAAGATAGAAAATAATTATATTTAAACATTTGAAAATTACAAGAAGTATTACTAAATATTGGTTTCAAATTCTGGCACAAGGCCAACAATTTCAGAGGAGGGGCTAAGTTGATTATATAAACCTCAGTGCTCAACTGGTACTTATTTTATTGACCTTAAAAGGATGAAAGGCAAATCTAACCTGGAGGAATTTGAACTTAGAATGTACAGACAGATGAAATGCTGCTAAGCATTTTGCCTTGTGTGCTAACAATTCTGCTGACTTGACATCTGAGAAGTATTACTAAATAAATTAGACATTTTTTCAGTGTGAGTGTTGCATGATATATCACTGATTCTGCTGACAGCTTATCATTTTTGTCATATTGTCATCATCACTCAACACCACTTAGCTTTCCCATGCTTGCATGCCACAGACAGAATTCATCAAGGCAGATATTCTATGGCTGGATACCCTTCCTGTTGCCAACCCTCAGTTGTTTCCAAGCAAGGTAATATTTCCCCATGGTCAAACTTGGTTTCATGGCAGTTTAAGAATAAATAACATTGCTTGTATGATGGTGACACTGGTTTACAACTGTCATGCAATGTCAAGATGAGGAGGTTGCATACACACACACACGCACACACGCACACACACACACACACACACACAAAAGGCTTCTTGCAGTTTTCGTCTACCACATCAACTCAGAAGGCTTCAGTTGGCTTAGGGTTATATTAGAAGACATGCCCAAGTGGCACACAACAGGGCTGAATACAAAAAACACTTGGTTGGGAGGCAAACATATTAACCACACAACCAGGCCTGTTCCTACACAATGTATATATATTTTATATGAGTAGGTGTAACTGTGTGTATAACTGGTTTCAAATTTTGGAACAAGGTCAAATGTTTCAGGGAAGTGGGTACGCTGATTACATTCACCTCAGTGCTCAACTGATATTTATTTTATTGACCCTGAAAAGATAAAAGGCAAAATCAACTTTGGCAGAATTTGAACTCAGAACATAAAGACAGATGAAATGCTGCAAAGTACTTCGTCCGGTATTCTAATGATTCTGCCAGCTTGCCACCTTAAGTGCATGTATGATTAACAAATAATTATTTATGAACATTCCGGAATGATTTTTTTTTTTTTTTAATGAGGAAGCAGACATACCCGTCATCACAGTTGATATGACATACTTGACAAATCTTTTTTTGGTTTGGAAACATGTTTGGTGGACAGTGACTCATACAGTTAGGACCATGTTGTACTTTTAAACAGCTGTCACATTCATGTTCTCCCTGAAATAAAAAAAAACAAAAACTAAAGCATTAGATAGTAATATTAATGTGTTGAAGTAAGTAGATTATAATGAAAAATAGCATTAATAACAATGATATTTGAAAGTATGTGGCCTAGTGTGTTAGGTGGTTACACACATGATCAATGAGTCAGAAGTTTAATTCTTGGACTAAGTGATGCATTGTGTCCTTGAGCAAGGCATTTTGTTTCACATTGTTTCAATATACCAAGGTAAAGGTGAGTACTAGTGGCATCTGGGGTTTAATCCTATGATGGACTTATGTTGTATTCGCTGGTGAAAACCATCATCAGCTTCCAGGCTTGAGAGTTCAAATACACTCTGGCCTCATGCATCTGAAAGTTTCAGGCAAACAAAATTAATAAATAAATATGTTGGCTTTGGCTGGTTTCTACAGAATCACAACCACCAGCATCTGTTGCCAATATCAAAGATCAAAGGATGGAGGTGAACATTAGTCAATTAAAGGCAAAAGTGTGAAACTGAATATAAAAAAAAAACAGAAAAACAAAAAACCCCCAGTATTTGGAGCAAGTGTGAGGGCTCTAGTTGTGTTCCACTCCTGTTTATGGTGATATGAGTAGAAAAGTTCTCATGAAGCAGCTAATGGAAAGTAAAATTATATTCATAGATTTTATCTAAGAAAGGGCAAAGAATAAAGTGATGTGTAGAATCTATTTTGCAAACAAAAATGTTTGTATATACTCCCCCCACCTAAGAGCAGTTACTGAGAGCTGTAACTGGTGTATGGCAGGAGGTATTCTCCTCTAACTATAGATATGAAAGCATGAGCCAGTTATGAAGTGAAAGGAGAGGCGGAGTCAGTAGATTACACAACTACTTACTTGTTGATACCACAGTACTCAGGTAAGAAAAACAGAAACGTCACTCTCAAAGATGTTAGTGTTGAAGTGAAATCCTCAGCTCATTGTGAACTTTGCAGGGGATGAGTGCAGAGGTGGTGCACATCATGTGATCAGAAGGTGCCTGAATGGATTTATAGGAACTGATGGCCTCAAGACCACAAGGTTATCTTGCAGTTATACTCCATTGTGGGAGAAGAGGGACAAGAGGTCAGTCTGATTCATGTTGCAAGGCAGAAGACCCTGGTGCTACATATGTTGCAATAAAGGCCACATGAAAGCCTACTGACAGAAAAGAAGTTGGCGGAAAGGGTGGTAGCAACAGACATCCACCAGCAGTTTTCTGAGGTGAAAGTTAAAGGAAGTTCACGGCCTTTGCAGTAATTACTGCTTCAACAGCATCACCAGTTGTAGAACTGAGGATAGCTAGAACAACAACTGTGACATGAAATAGCCACTGTTGGAGAAAAGGGAGAAGGGGGAACCCATATGTCTTGACCTTGAAGGCCCTTTTGACTTTTGCTTTTATTTTTGATTTGCCTATATATATATATATATATATATATACACACACACCCCACACATATATGAATGCCCCCCCCCCCCACACACATGAACACCATATCAACAAGTATAAATATACTTACAGGTCCAGTGCAATTGTTGGCACATTGTGGATGACATTTCTTGCATATTTTATTGCCAGCATCATAATGTAATGGCACACTGGAACAAGAAGCAATACAAGGAGCTGCTTTATGAATATGGTAATTGGCACATTCTAAGCATCGTTCAGGACCAGCACCCCAACATCCATTCTTGCATTGAGGATCACATGTCTTGTTTTCTGAAGAAGAAAATTACAGGGTTTATTTTTTTTTAATGAAATTTTCTCTTTAAGTTATTTACTGAAAAAATAAAACAAGATAATGAGAAAAAACACTACAGTAACAATAATAACACTGCTAACAACAGTAAGAAAGTAAACAACAACAACAACTCAAATAACAACGAAAATTAAAATAACTAGGTCTTTGTCTGGTGCTATGCTGCTGGTAAAAATATTTGTTAATCAAGCATGTACCTTCCTTTAATAGTAGGCTGTTATATAGTGAAAGTCTTATTAGTTACAATGGTGACAACAACCTACCTGCCTGTCTGCATGTCTGTCTGTCTATCACACATGCACACACACAAACACACTCTCTCTCTCTCTCTCTTTCTCTCTCACTGTGTTTTTCTGTCAACAATAACAACCTGTTATTATAGTGAAAGCCTTTTTTTAAAAATCTGTGTTGCATTGTTTCTATATTGAAAGACATACAGAAACACACATACACACACAAACAAACAACCAAAAAATAACTATCTATATTATTATATAGTGAAAGTCTTTTATCATTTTTGAAGCCTGTGTTGCGTTATGTTGACAGACTTGCACATAAAATTCTTGTGTTTTTAACCAAAACATGTTAGTTACAATCAATGGTGACAACATTACCTGTCTATCTTTCACACACAGTCTTTCTATCTCACTGTATTCCTATTTTATCAACTTTTTTCTCTTCTCCTTCTTCCCTTCCTTCACATATAGCATGTGACAGACAGATAGATGGAGATTAGCTTCTTTTTTATAATACAAGATTGCAACAACAATAAGAAGCATACTACACAGTGAGGCAGAAAAACCTCCCATATTTTATGAAGCAATCAATGTGAAATGTGGAAGGTTTTTAAGCCACACTCTGTAATCACAGTGAATCAGTGAGAGAATGTATACTAAGTTGGTTGATTTTTCTCTGCAACTTTACAACATGCACTGAGCATGTCTCTAATTCATTCAACATATTGCAACATTTATATACAATATATTTATATACATACACACACACACACACACACATATACACATATGAGGTGGGAATGCTGATAAACACAATTAGGCTTGACTAAGCTCCATATAAATATATATGTATGTTTTTGTCGGAATATATCTAGACAGATGGACGGATGGATGGAGTGATAGATGTACAGCCTAATTGTGTTTAAGTGCAATATTACCTCCACATCAGTTTGTTTTGGTTTTCTCTTATAGCTGTTCTTGATGCCATGGGCCAGTTCTGGCTGAAGAATTTGGTACTACTTTGAAGGGTTTAGTCAAATAGTTTCACTCTAGTACTTACTTTTCAAGTCTGGTACTTATTCTATTAGACTCTTTGCTTAACTGCTATGTTATGGAGGTATAAATAAACCAACACTGGTTGTCAAGTAGCAGGGGATAAATTTAAACATGTACACACACAACAGGCTTCCATACAATTTCTGTAAACCAAATTCACTCATAAGGTATTGGTTGGCCCAAGGCTACAGTAAAAGACACTTGCTGTGCAGTAGGACTGAACCCGAAGCTATGTGATTGCTTAGTGAGCCTCTTAACCACACAGCCATATATATATATATATATATATATATATATATATATGTATATGTGAGTGTGTGTGTCTATGTATGAATAATATATATATAAAAGTATCTTGTGTGCATTCTGCCAGTCTGTTTTCATTCCAGTATACTTCACAACAAAATACAAAAAAAAAAAAAAAAAAACTTCAAAAAGAAAATGAAGAAAAACCCTGCTAGATAATATTTTCAAGATAATCTAATAGAATGGGAGATAAAATAATATATTTCTAGAGCAGAATGGAGTTTCTTTGTCATTTGTATTAGCTGTGTGTTAGTAAATAGATTGAAATGTAATCTTGGCTTGACAGAGCATAAAAGTTAAATACATCAGATGAAATAGATAAGGCAGATAACACACAGATAAGCAATAAAAGAAAGAAATCGAATATTAAGTTTTAAGATTATAAAATCTAGAACCTTCCTTCATTGTATTTTCTCCGTGTCAGCTGGTAATGGCTTGTGTATATTTGTGTGTGTATAGTTTTTTTATAATGTTTCTGGTTTATTTTGTTGCTATTTATGCGAATGTTTTTGTCTGCATGTATATATAAACCATAAAAAGTCACACTTTCTCTCACTTTTTATGTTTTATATACTCCTAATGGAATTTTTTAAAAGACTGGAGCTCCTGGATTTCAGCTGCCTGGGCACTCTGCATTATACTCTTTCTTCCTCATTGGATTACTAAATGGTCTGCTAGCTGGGTCTGCAAGAAGAGCTTTCCATGATAGCCACATGATACTATGAATCCATATATTACACTACAAATACACATGCACACACACTTGCAGGCATGGCTGTGTGGTTAAGAAGTTTACTTCCCAACCATGTGGTCACAAGTTCATTCCCACTGCACAACATCTTGTTGGGCAGGCAGTCCAACGACAGAAACAAATGAAAAGATAAAAGTAATTAACTTAGACATTTAAGTCACTAATTTAGTGCAAGGTACATTGTCACCTTCTTTTACCTGTAAATGTAAATATTTTATTGAAAAATCAATTTTTAATTTAATTTTATTTCCAAAGGCACAGGCTTAGCTGTGTAATTAAGAGACTCACTTTGCAACCATGTGGTTTCAGGTTCAATGCCATTGCTTGGAACCTTGGGCAAAGGCTGGCGACTTCTATAGCCTTGTGCTGACCATGCCTTGTGAATGAAATAGGTTGATAGAAACTATGTGAAAGCACATCATGTGTGTGTGTTTGTCCCCTCCATCTTATTTCTTTATTGCCCACAAGGGGCTAAACACAGAGGGGACAAACAAAGACAGACAAACGGATTAAGTCGATTACCTTGACCCCAGTGTTTCACTGGTACTTACTTCATCGACCCCGAAAGGATGAAAGGCAAAGTAAACCTCGGCGGAATTTGAACTCAGAACGTAAAGACAGACGAAATCCTGCTAAGCATTCCGCCCGGTGTGCTAACGTTTCTGCCAGCTCGCCGCCTTCCCCTCCATCTTACTGCTTGACAACTAGTGTTACTTTGTTTATGCTCCTATAATGTAGCAGTTTGGCAAATGAGACTGGTGGAATAAGTACCAGACTTCAAAAAAAAAAAAAAGTTGATTTGTTTGACAAAAACTTTTCAACCACGTTGATGCCTCAGCATGGCCACAGTCCAATGACTGAAACAAGTGAAAAACAAAAGATATTCCCTTTCATCCTTCTCCCTCTTATCTATATATCATACTTTCATCCTCTCTTTCCTTCTCTCACTCTCATCTGAGCTTCTTCAAAACTATAACCCCCACCCCTCACAATGTTTGACAAACAGTCACAGTTGTTATTAGACTATCAAATAAGAGTTACTGTAGCAGATTTTTTTTTTATGTTCATTTGTTTTTTTTTTCCTATTCAAAGTTAAAATAATGCTTAGAGTTGCATAATCTACAACCCGCCTCAATCCATCTCAAATTTCTTGGGACCCCCTCTCCCACATTATACTCCCCCATACCTCACTAAGTCTGATACACATATATATATGTATCTATATGTATTTGTATTGTATACCAGGTCACTCTTATCAGATGAAATGATACCTGGGGCATGTGTGTTTGGTTGTGTTTGCTGGAATAACTGAATCTACTAAAATCAATTCATCAAAGCCACTCCTCTTGCTTTTGGTATTTAACTCTAGATCAGCCCAGTCCCCAAGTAACAATAAAACACAATATCAAAGACAGTCCAACTGTGCCTATCACTCATTTTCCTTTTTTAGATTGCACACCTACAATCGCACCTTGTATGTCTTTTCATTATTTTCAGTGCAGTAGAGGAGTGTAAAGGATTTCATTGTCATCTCATTATTGCTTTCATTAACTGCTATAATATTTCTTTTTAGCAAAGTTAAACTGTTTTATTTTCTATTCAAATTAATCTTCCACTACAGTCACACCGACATTACAAGTAGTTAAAGTACATGGTTCTTTACAACATTGGCATAGGAATATAAAGTTATTTTACTAGTCACATTCATAACCTCTGCCTCAATATCTAATATTTTGACAAAAATATATGAGAAAATGATTAGTCTCTTCACAAATGACCTTCCCAGAAATAGTTGCTACATGCTATGTTGATATTTGAAAGCATATAGAATTAAGTAAAGTGAATCACAAGAATCGATAGACTTCCAATGCTCTATATTGTCTTGAATTAAGTTATAAATAAGTTTAATAATTAAATCAGAAAGAGTAATCATATGGTATAGTGGTTAAGAGTGCAGGCTACTAACCCCGAGATTCCGAGTTAGATTCCAGGCAGTGACCTGAATAATAATAATAATGATAATAATAATAAAACTGAAAAATGCCTTAGAAATGAGAACCCAGGTTTGAAATTTCCCCAGGACACCTGAAGAAGGCTGGAGGGTATATCAGCTGAAATGTTGTGTTAACAACAAACAAGATGAGGACAAATATCCATCAAATGTAAATAATTAATTATTGTTGTAATTATTTTATGTCTGTTTAAGGTGGTGAGCTGGTGGAATCATTAGCACACCGAGGAAAATGCTGAGTGGCATTTTGTTCATCCTTATGTTCTGAGTTCAAATTCTGCTGAGGTTGATTTTGTCTTTCATTCTTTCAGGGTCGATAAATGAAGTACCAGTGAAACACTGGGGTTGAAGTAATTGACTAGTCCCCCACCCCCATCAAAATTTCAGGCCTTGTACCTTTAGTACAAAGAATTATTTTATATCTGCTTTCCATGTTGACATGGGTAGGATGGTTTGACCGGATTCAGCAGACTGGTGGACCATGTCTTCCTTTCATATCTATCAGCTTGAGTAGAAAGTAAGCAACATTTTGAAACATGAAGAATTTGTATCAGATTTTTGCAGAGTTTTGAATTTTATCTAAGCATTTTTTTTGATTTGTCTGATAATACATACATAGACTTGCCCAAATGCATCAATAAATTAACATTGATATTTTTTCACTGTTGTTACAGTCATCTGAAATGGAACTGTCAAAGTGCGATATTCAAGTAATTTTGATATTCAACTTCAAAAAAGTACGTAAAGCAGTTGAAACTGCTCATGATATCAACAAAACATTTGGTGAGAAAATGATCAGCGAGTGGTCAGCTTGAAAATGATTCAAACAACTTCGAGTAAAGATCTGAGCCTTGAAGATTGTGAGCATAGTGGACACCCATCTGTGGTCAATTAAAGAATGTCATTGAGAAAGATCCATGTAAAACCACTTGAGAACTGGCAAAAGAACTTCAAGTCAGCCAGAAAACTGCCTGCAACCATTTGCATGTGATCGGAAAATCAAAAAAAGCTTGACAAATGGGTACCACATGATTTGAATGAAAATCAGAAAATCTGCAGAGATGAAATTTGCTCACTGCTTCTCCCTAACCAGACCAATCCATTGTAACTTGTGATGAAAAGTGGATTCTATACAGTAATAAAAAGAATTCTTCACGGTGGTTGGACCAAAATGAAGCACTGAAAACCTTCCCTAAACCCAGGCTCTTCAAAAAGAAGGTTATGTTGACTGTCTGGTGGTGCACTGCTGGACTCATCCACTAAAACTTTTTAAAACCTGGAAAAACCATTACTGCAGAAACATATTGCCATGAGATTGCCAAAATGAATGAAAAACTGTTACTCCTCTGTCCCAGACTGGTCAACAGAAGAGGACCAACCATTCTTCATGACAATGCTCAACCACACATTTCACCAATGACACTCTAGAAGTTGAGGAACTTGGCTATGTAGTTTTTCCCCACCCACCATATTCCCCAGACCTTTCTCTTACTGATTACCACTTTTTCAAGTACCTTGATGCTTTCCTGTGAGAGAAGGAGTTAAAAAAATCAAACTGATGCTGAAAGTGCATTCAAAGAGTTCATTAGCTTCAGAAATCCAGATTTTTATGCTACCGGAATAAACAGACTTGTAACTTGTTGGCAAAAATGTGTTGATTGTAATGGTACTTTGATGAATAAAATTTCCACATTGTTGAAATATATTGTGATGAATTTTATGTTTCAAAATGTTGCTTACTTTTTACTCAGCCTGATAATTTTAGGTATGATTTCTACAGTTGGATGCCCTTCCTAACCCCAATCACTTCACTGAGTATGCTGTGTGCTTTTTACCTGGCACCAGCACTGGTGAAGTCACCAAGTAACTCACAAGACAAGACAAGACTCACTCAACCAAGTGGGAGGGAATAGCGTTGAGGGAGATGGTTTTATACTAGATGTTTTTTGAGAGTTGAAAATATGATGGCCTGGCTCTCAGTTGGTTACAATAGCATGAGTGCCAGTTGATCTGATCAGTAGAACAACCTGCTCATGGAAGTAATGTGCAAGTGGCTGAGCACTCCACAGATGCATAATATATATATATATATATATATATATATATATATATATATATATATATATATATATATATCGTTGCCAGTGCCCCTGGACTGGCTTGTGTGGGTGGCACATAAAAGACACCATTTCGAGCGTGGCCGTTGCCAGTATCGCCTGACTGGCCTTCGTGCAGGTGACACGTAAAAGCACCTACTACACTCTCTGAGTGGTTGGCGTTAGGAAGGGCATCCAGCTGTAGAAACTCTGCCAAATTTAGATTGGAGCCTGGTGTTGCCATCCAGTTTCACCAGTCCTCAGTCAAATCGTTCAACCCATGCTAGCATGGAAAGCGGATGTTAAACGATGATGATGATGATGATGATGATGATATATACATATACTTGAATTTATGTTGTTTTTATATTTCTACATCGATATGAACAAATCTGAACACCTAAGCATTAAAGTAGGTTAAAGTTAAGAGTACTGTCACCTACCGCAGTTGTTACCATTTTCAGAGACATACGGTTTCTGTCCGGGAGATGTAAATATTGAATTGAACTTTATGGTTTCAGCATAGCACAAGTTATCATTATGCTTGATTACCACATTGCCATTGCGGATATGTTTTAGTTTGGTCAACCCCAGAAATTCAAGTTGTGTCTTCAAAATAAAAAGGGATTTTCCTCTGAAAACAAAAAAAAAAAAAGAAATAATAATAATAATAATAATAATAATAATAATAATGATTAGAAGAGGAATATTCATGGGAGACACACTCTCTCCACTCACTTTCTGCTTGGCACTGACACTTTTATCTGACTTGCTAAACAGAAATGGATGTGGATACAACT
>NC_142937.1:71078642-71082798 GCF_046866305.1 Octopus bimaculoides | reverse complement strand
ACCAACCTATCTGAGATTTCTGATTATGTGATGCAAATTCCCTGTTTGAAAGTCATCTAAAAAGGCTTTCATCAAAATTTCATATCACCAGCTTAATGGCAAAGTTTCGTTTTGGGATTTGGTTGGCAAGATTCTTTATGTGAGTTCGTGTGTTGAAGGATATTCTGTTGTATTTTCACTGATTTCTTTTTTAATTTTCTAAAATTTTCGTTGTCTCTTGCAACCTTTCAATTGAAAAGGTTGCAAGATGCAACAAAAATTTTAGAAAAATAGAAAAAAAATAAGTGGAAATTTTACTGGTGAGTGTGTTAAATTATAAGACACTAAAAGAGAATGACTCTCCCCAGACACAACAGAATGACAAAGTTGTTTTACTCTTTTACTTGTTTCAGTCATTTGACTGCGGCCATGCTGGAACACCGCCTTTTGTCATACAAATCAACCCCAGGATTTATTCTTTGTAAGCCTAGTACTTATTCTATCTGTCTCTTTTGCTGAACCACTAAGTTACAGATATGTAAACATACCAGCATCAGTTGTCAAGCAATGTTGGGGGGACAAACACAGACACACAAACACATATATATATATGTATACATATATATGATGAGTTTCTTTCAGTTTCCACCTACCAAATCCACTCACAGGGCTTTGGTTGGCCTGAGGCTATAGTAGAAGACACTTGCCCAAGGTGCCACGCAGTGGGACTGAACCCAGAACCATGTGGTTGGTAAGCAAGCTACTTACCACACAGCCACTCCTGCACTTTAAAAATTCTTCATTTTCTAAATTAATTGAAACAAAGCAGTGTATTTCAACAGAAATATAGTAACAAAAGTGTTAATGTGCTCTAATTTAAAATCTGCCATCAAAATTTCATGTTAATTTATGTTCCAAACACCAGTTGAATAATAAGTTATTTGACTAAATTCTTCATTATTCCCAAAATTAATTAAAACATGGGTATTGTATTTCAACAGAAATATTGTAACAAAAAGGTTAAATTTGAATTATGCAGCTGAATAAGTAATCAACATCGTTTATTTTGTTTCAGTGATGATGCTTTAAGTTGGTCTTGATGAAATTTGAATGGCGACCAGAAACCTTCTGGTTGTGAAGAATAACACCAGAACATTTCTAACCATAGTCTCATTGGACCAAGGAGAGGAAACAGCTATTGGATGGTACCTCTAGACAGGTATTTTACTGAGTTGACATCAGTTTACCTCGATTACAACCGGTCCAAGCCTACTAAAAATTTGCTAAAGAAATCAGCTCCTTGACAATTATTTTTACTTAAACAAAACATTTTCATAAAATGTCTAAACCACTTCAATGATCATCTTTCGCTCTGTGTCTTTATTTCTCTTTTTGCTTTCTAACTCTCTCTTTTTGCTTTCTAACTCTCCCTTTTTGACTTATTTTTTTCTTTCTGTCTCTCTGCTAAACCACAGAAAGGATTATTCATTGAATTTTTCTCTGTTCAAATGCCAATATTTTTCACTCCAACTGCTGAAGTGTTCTTGTGAAAAAAGAAGCTGCATAGTTGTGTGAACGTTGTTCTTGTCTTACCAAAAAATATTTGAAAAATGAGAAATACTGCAGTAGCAAGAATGTTCATGAGGGTTTGCTAAATACGAGTAATTTCTTTGAAAATCTCAGAGATGGAACCAGAAATGTTACTGTGTTCCTGTTGACAGAATAAAATTAGAATGAAATAGTAATAAATCTAATTTCAGACTGATGTAAATTTTACTAAATAATTCTTGTCATCTGAAGCATTCAGTGTTCTTACTAAATCAGAATTTGAAACTACTAGAGAATTATGAAACTTTCGACCTTTTAGCATTTAAACCAGCCATATAAAGCCCAAATATTCTACCTGTTTCATGTTCAAATCAGTCAGATCTGACCTCTCATAACTTTCTATGTTATTTTAAAAATAAACAATCACACCATGAAAATCTTAAAGCTATGTGATAATGCATGATTAATTAAAATAAATGAGAATAAGTAAAAATTACATTTGACAGAGTAATCTGAATGCTAAAGAATTAGGAAGGCAAATTAATCAAAATATATAAAAGATATGAAATGGAAAGCAGTAGCAGTAGAGTTAGTGAAGGCTAAAGTGCACAATTATTATTGTAGGGAGATCACATCATACTATCTCACTCTGTCAACCAGAAAATCAGATGTCCTAATTTGTTTCCATTCTTTTCTTGATTACACCTATCTGCTTTCTTGTATATTGAAGTAATTTGGGATCAAACGGTAAAAAGAAACAACACACAACATACAACATTATGTTATGTTTAGGAATAAAATGCAGGGTTTTTAGCAAGAACTGAAGAACAACCTCAGGAAGCTGAACCTTTCAAATGAGATGACAAAGGACCAAGATACCTGGCACCTGGCTGTACTCAAGAAGACCCATACTCCACAGCAGAAGTGTTAAGGCCAATCCTTCTGGTGCTGTAAAGCACCCGTAGCAGTGTCACATAAAAGCATCCATACAGTTCCATATAAAAATGCCTGTGCAGTGCCATATAAAAGCACCCAGCAGACTCTGTAAAGTGGTTGGTGTTAGGGAGAGCACCCAGCCATAGAAACCATGCCAAATCAGACTGGAGTCTGGTGCAGCCCCTCAGCTTGCCAGCTGTGGTCATACTGTCCAACCCATGCCAGCATGGACAACAGATGCTAAATGATGATGATGATGATGAATGATAATGAAATGGAGTTAAATTTGCTACTGATTTCTAGAGAGTTGATAAATATTGTGTATACAGTGAAGGTCAAATCTACTGACTTATAAGGGAGTGATAGGTATTGTCACTCCCTTGTAAATTTGTGGTCTTGTGAACATGTAAGAAATCCTCCTTTACATCATCATATTATTATTGTTGTTGTTGTTGTTATCATTATTATTAAGACTGTGAATTGGAAGAATCATTAGTGTGCTGAACAAAATGCTTAGCAGCTTTTCTTTTGAATCTTTACATTTTGGGCTCTAATCCTAACATGGTTGATTTTGCCTTTCATTGTTTTTGGGGTCAAGAAAAAAAAACCCAGTTAAACACTGGGGGTTGTTGTAACTGACTAACCCCTTTCTAAAACTGCTGACTTTGTGTCAACATTCTATTATATTATTAGGGTGGTGAGCTGGCAGAATTGTTAGCATGCGGGATGAAATGCTTCGGGGTATTTTGCCCATTGTTATGTTCTGAGTTTAAATTCTGCCAAGGTTACTTTACTTTTGGGGGTTGATAAAATAAGTACCAGTTAAACACTGGAGTTGATGCAATCAACTCATCCTCTCCCCAAAAATTGCTGCCCTTGTGGCAAAATTTGAAATCATTATTATTATTATTATTACTGTTATTAGTCTTTGTTTCCCCCATTTCCCGGTGAAGCATTCAGTGTAGAGACATCCCCAACCAACTGAGTCACAACCCCTACCATGGATGGAGTCAGCTCCCTGGCCAGACTTATATTTGTCAAAGTCCTCTCCTCCACAGTCCTCAACAAGCTTTACCTCGCCTTCAATGCCCACCTCATTGCTGCGGCTTTCACTGCAGAAAGACTTATTGGTCTTTGTGCCATACTTGGCTGAGCATCTTCTGCCTTCTCATAATAATGATACCTCACAAGTTACTCAGTTTTACCCTGTAAAAAGGTCAGCAACAACAGCTATTCATTTCAACTAAGTCTTTCGTAATATTTAGGAGTTCCTCTGAAGGAACTGGGAGAGATTGTGAGGGAAAAGTGTCAACTAACTATATTAATTAACTGAATGGGGTAGGTGAGAAGTTAATAAAGATAAATTGGTAAAATAACAGCAAGGGGTTAATTAAAGTTAGTCGTGTGAATATGCTAAATAAATCTAATCAGTGAGATAAATTAGTTTCATAAAACAATAACAAAATAAATGCACAAGAAACAAAACAATAATAAAAAAATGATGTATTGAATAAATAACAAAAATTACAGAAAAACTAATAATAGTAGTTACAAAATAAAAATGACAATAACAAAAAAAAAAAGGACTTCCCAGATAGGGACCAGATTTAGTAAATTACTGGGAATTACACTGGATCTGTTTAGGATTATCAAAACATACAGTTATCCTTCAAGTCTTGCTCCTGCCTCTTTT
>NC_142937.1:71061142-71073642 GCF_046866305.1 Octopus bimaculoides | reverse complement strand
AAAGCAAGACTGGACTTATGTGGGCTGACAGGACGATGAAAAAATTGCGGAGTTGAAATTGGAGCAGTTGAAGTTGCCGTTGTTTTCATTAGAGTGCCTCTTGATAGACAACATTCTTTGTCTTTTCCTCAGGTGCACAAATAGAAAGACCCTGGAGACAGCCAACATACAGTTGTGCGTGTGAGAATACTTGAGCTGTCAGATTCAAACCAACCGCTTGCACTGATTGTCCCTGCGCCTTGTTGATTGTCATGGGAAAGCAGTTTGATGGGAAATTGCATCTGTTTAAACTTGTAGGTCGTATCGGAGTGGGTAAGGGACATGGGAGTTATAAGTATGTCTTAGCCAGCGGCCGGTTCATTCAAGATTGTTGCCTACAGAACTCAGGAGCACAATTTTTTGATAATCATCCACATACCGTTGCACATTATTGGAGCATCTAAATTCCTTAGCAGCATAATTGGCGTGCCAACTTTCAGATGCAGTTCATGAGCTGGTAGTTCTGTAGATCCCCGCTTTGTCAGATTTGTCATGGGCTGGCCGGTCTATCTCAGATACATGGGAAGCTGGATTAAATTTTTCATCAACACAGGGGAGCCGAAATAAATTTTTTCAATATCCAAGGGAAGCCAAATCGCGAAAAAGGTTGAGAAATGCTGATCTATAACGATGGTTTTTATTTAGGCACATCGTAAAAGTAATTATAATGAATTGCTTAATATAAAGGAAAAGTATGTTTTTTCCAGCAAATACAGTTAGAAAAAATATTTACCATTTCAAGTCATCACTAAAAACAAAGCTCATCAATTTTTGAATGAAATAGTAATTTTATTCTTTTATTCTAAGTTGTAAATTTTGCCCAAGAAATAAAGCAAATAATCACCAAATGCATTGTTAAAAATCTGCAACTCGATAGCAAATATCTCCAAATTGATTAGAAATGCATAAATTTAATAATAACAATGTTTTTGAGATTCCGGTTCGAATGACATGAGTGTTTTTGTTTCACTTTTGACACGTAATACTTAAATAGTGGAGGAGATATGATGTTGCTGTGGGCTGGAAGTATGCAAGAAGTTAACATTTTTTTTTTACTAAAACACAACCGGGACCCTAAGTAAGGCATGTGTAAAATTTGAATGAAATTGGTTGTGTAGTTCTGGAGTTTTAGGGATTCACACAGACACACACACACACATACATTCTCAATTTTATATATGTATAGATTACCAGTAGGGTATATAATATACTTCATTAATTATATCTTACTTTAGTTAATACTTATATTTATTAACTATGAAGGAACTACATGTGTTTCAGTATTGGAAGATTACAATATACATATACACAACTGTATACCCATATATATACATATATAAATACATATATGAAATCATCAGATTTACAATCATTCCAACACATCTTCAGGTTCTATTTCAAAATATTATATATCTAATTTTACATCACTTTTAAAAATAAGCAATACAATTAAACATTAAAGATTAAAAATTAAGAATTAAAAATTAAGAATAAAAATTATACTTTGTAATATTAAGAATTAAAATTTATATATTATACATTATAAATATGAATTAGCATATATATCAATCATGTAAAATCAAGTATATGTCAAATACAGAATGTGAGATATAAGATTAAACATCAGAATAAAAATGTCTGTCTTTAAATGTGATATATAACAAGAAAAATTCAAATACATATCTTCCTTTTTTGCTGGTACTAAAATGGTGATTTGAGGAAGAAGATAGCAGGGAACTATGGGTATTTATAAGTGATTAGTACCAAGGGGGGTAATTACACTATACATAGTTTTAATTTTAAATTATCCTCTATTATTATTTTCAAATTTACCTATATTGGGAAGTATATATAATTTGTTATTATATAATTTTAGTAATATTTAATTCATATATTTATTTTATTTAAATTATTGCATTATTTTTTATTTTTTATTTATTTAAAAAAAAAATAATTTATATAGTCTCTTCAAGTGCTTTAGAAATAAAATTGTGTGGTTATTTGATTCAGGAGTTAGGGGTTCAATACTTCATTTTACTAAATGTAAAATTACTTCAGTGCCAAACTTATGGTTTTATTGGAAACTATATTTGAATAACTATTGTCCTTTTTAAAAACCATTTTTACTATTTTAAGTGTCTCCTTAATAATATTAGTCATAACTTGATCCCAATACAAAATAATTAACCATATAATATCTTTTTTATTTTTCATATTTTTATATTATCACTAGCAGTATAACCCGACCTTGTCCGGGTGTGACTTATTACGCCATCTACGATAAGTCTTGCTAGGTGAAAATCAACTAAAAAAGAAAGCCTTACAATGAAAAAACCCTTATGATGTAAATATGTTCATAATTCAAAAGACGATGAAATTAATAGGGAAAGTCTGAAGGCTGTTTTGCGTAAAATTATTAAGCGTAACATTATTAAGCGTATGTAAATTTCATCCGTCTAATTGGCTATAGAAATGCTTGTAAAAACAACTTTTTGCGCTGCCCTGATTATACATTGCAGGGTAATCCTTTTTCGCAGGAGCTAGGACGGCAATTTCTGATGAAGCAATTGCTGGCGATCTGTTGGTACACAGTTTTGCCAGAATTCTATCAGATCGGGCAGATGTTGATGCACCATTTTGCATTATGTTCAAAGTAGTTTCTGGAATGTCATTTTAAACCGGTTGCTTCCTTTCCCCAGCAAGCTCTCTTCTTTGAAGGCATAATCTATGTATATATTAAACAGAACAACAAAAGTTATAATAGATGGCAGGGTCGGTACTTTTCACATATCTGTAATTTTTCAGATTAACACCCGCACGATTACCCAACCCTAATCCTAAACCTAATCCTAACACTAACCCTAACATTAACCCTAAACCCTAACCCTGACCCTAAAACCGTAACACTAATCCTAAATGTAACCCTAAACCCTAACCCTGACCCTAAAACCCTAACCCTAACACCCTAGTGAAAATCGTGGTATATTTACAAAATATTGACGAACATGAGTTATATTTTACTGAATGATTGTGTACTTGCATGTGTATGTGTTTGAGAGAGCAAGAGAGGAAGAGGTAGGGAGAAAGGGCTAGAGGTAGTTAAAAGTTTTCTTATGACGGCTTCTCTTCACTGGCTATTACTTCATTAGAAATCTATGGATGCACTTACGTACATAATAGAGAAAAATTAAACAAATATGGACGACTTGCTCCGAAACACCACCGAGTGGGGAACACTTCTCAAAAATAACCTGCAGTTGTTTCCTTCAAAATTCCTACATGTTCGAAATGTACATACATCAAGGTATATTTGTAGAAAATTTCACGATAAAATATTCATTTTCCTGGAAGTTAAGAGAAATTTAAGTGGAATTTCCGAAAATTGTCCCCCACCCTCCTCCCAAAACACTTTCACTGAAAATTTTTGTATGTTCGGAATCTACATAATAAATAATATATACATAGAAAATTTCATAAAAAAATATTCATTTTTTTGGGTTCAACTCTGTAGTTATGCCACATTGACGAACGTGAATGATTGTGTTTACTTGCACGTGTATGCGTTTGCGAGAGCGAGAGAGGAAGAGAGGAAGAGGGGGAGATAGAGAACGGGAGCAATGTGTATGTTACATTATTTACATTATCTACATTTGATGGATATTCGTCCTCATCTTGTTTGTTGTTAACACAACGTTTCGGCTGATATACCCTCCAGCCTTCGGCAGGTGTCTTGGGAAAATTTCGAACCTGGGTTCTCATTCCTATCGATGTTACTATTATTATTATTATTATGGGGTGAATTTTAAGGCTTATAAATCTATTATTTTTCTATCCTTCCTCAATACCGGTTCCCATATGCTATTCATATCTGCACTCGGTCTGCTTAGGAGGTTGTTGTGTCCTAGCATATGTGCTGCTTCTTTTAGTTTTCGTATTTTCCAGTGTTGTTCCCTGTCTATTATTTTAACTTCATCCCACAGGGGGAGGTGGTTTCCATTTTTTATTGAGGAAGGATAGAAAAATAATAGATTTATAAGCCTTAAAATTCACCCCATAATTGCCCACGGGCATATAGCGTAGTGGTTAAGAGCGCGGGCTACTAACCCCAAGGTTCCGAGTTCGATTCACGGCAGCGACCTGATTAATAATAATAATAATAATAGTATCATCGATAGGAATGAGAACCCAGGTTCGAAATTTCCCCAAGACACCTGACGAAGGCTGGAGGGTATATCAGCCGAAACGTTGTGTTAACAACAAACAAGATGAGGACGAATATCCGTCAAATGTAGATAATGTAAATAATTCCTCATCTCTTAAATATAGAACTGTAATGTGTATGTTGTTGTCACAGATTACGTATGTGTGGTCGTGTGTGTTTTTACGTATCAATGTTATGAAAAATAGGTAAAGAATACTGAGAAGAAAGTTTAATCTATGACGTTGTATGTATCACTTTCTCTCTCTGTTGAGCGCGTGTGTAAGAACGCTGTCCCAGGTAGAAGGGAAGAAATATAAAAGTTGCTAGAAACAACAGCCAAATCTCCCTTAAATCACACAAAGTAAACAGAATTTTAAAAATCTAATTACTGCACTGGAAAGTTCACATCGAGAAAATTCCATTGATGTAAAATTTTTTATAAAAAAGTGGAAAATGTGGATTTCTATAAACTTTTAAAAAGGCTTCACACAGACAACTTCAGCTTTATATATTAATATATACATACATATACATACATATACATATACATATATACATATATATATACATATACATACATATATACATACATATACATACATATATACATACATATACATATATACATACATATACATATATACATACATACATATACACATACATACATATACACATACATACATACATATACACATACATACATATACACATACATACATATACACATACATATATACATATATACATATATACATATATATACATATATACATATACATACATACGCACACATACACACACACGCACACACATATATGTGCAAACACACACACACAGATATATATATATATACATGCATGTATATGTATATATATACACACACACACACGTATGCATACATATATGCATACATAAACATATATAGCATATATGCTGATATATACATATATATATGCTTATACACATACATGTATACTTACATTTTTGACATATGTATGCATATAGATAATTGAAATGAAAATCTTTATAGAAATACGCACGCACGCACGCACACACACACACACACACACACACACACACACACACACACACACAAAGTTCTATGAAATAAGGTCTCAATGTTTATTCCCTCAGCACCTTTCCCTTGTCTTTGTCTTTTAAAAAGCCTTTTCACCTCCTCTCTCCACCCATGGCTGTCACACAGAGACAGAAAGGGAGTGGATGTGAAGGTGGTATGTCTGGGTGGTTCTTGTGAGAAATGGAATTCACCCCTGACAGAGAGAAAAAGATTAAGTGCAAAACTTATTTGGATAATCCAGTATAAATAATGGAATGACCCTCCCTTACACATATATGCGCGCGCGCGCGCGCGTGTGTGTGCGTGCGTGCGTGCGTGTGCGTGTGCGTGTGTGTGTGTGAGTGCGTGCGTGAGCGCAGACACACACACGCACACATATATGAAGATAAGAAAAAAAGTAAAATGGAGAGAGAAAAATAAGCCAAACGTGACAAAAGGAAAACAAATTTGACCTGGTCTTCATTAAATTTTCTTCTGCTGCTCAGCAGAGTGAGAAAGGGGGTGATGTTGACAAAGAAAGGGATATGTATGTGTTTATATATATGTGTGTATGTATAAAGATATGTAGATAATGTATATGCACGTATATATATAAGTATGTTTTCATGTCAAGTTATATATCTTTTATCATTTACTTGTTTCAGGCATTAGACTACAGCCATGCTGGGGCAATGCCTTGAAGAAATTTAGCTGAATTTATCAACACCAGTACTTATTCTATTGGTCTGTTTTGCTGAACTGCTAGGTTTCAGGGACATAAACACATGAACACTAGCTGTAAAGCAGTGGTAGCAGGACAAACATGGACACAGACACATGCACATGCACACACAGATACTTTGCCTTTTTTATTCTTTAAGGGTCGATAAATTGAGTACCAGTATTGGGATCAATCTAATCGACTGGCCCCCTCCCCCAAAATTCCAGGCCTTGTGCCTAGAGTAGAAAAGAATATGCAATGGCCTTATTTCAATTTCCATCTACCATATCCACTCACAAGGCTTTGGTTGGCTATAGTAGAAGACACTTGTGCAAGGTGTCACACAGTGGGCCTGAACCTAGAGCTATGTGGTTGGGAAGCAAACTTTGTACCACACAGCCATGCTTACACCTGCATAAAAAATAATTTAACATTGAATTGAAGGATTACTTCAACCCTTTATAGTAGAGTATATATACATATGAAATGTTTATAAGGGAAGAGTCGATAGTGACTTTGAAGTTTTGGCTTCTTCACCTATAAATGTGTGTGTGTGCATGCGCGCACATATATATATATATATGTGCATGCGCGCACATATATATATATATATATATATATATATATATATATATATATATATATATATATATATATATATACATCTGGTGGTCAATGAGGAAACTTGGGATAGAAGAATGGTTAGTGAGAGCTGTGCGAGCCATGTACAGAGATGCTGCCAGTAAGGTGAGGGTTGGAAATGAGTACAGCAATGAATTCCGGGTAGAGGTAGGGGTCCACCAAGGTTCCGTCCTCAGCCCCCTATTATTTACCATAGTCCTCCAGGCAATCACAGAGGAGTTCAAGACAGGTTGCCCCTGGGGGCTCCTCTATGCTGATGACCTTGCCCTAATTGCGGAGTCACTATCAGAACTAGAGGAGAAGTTTCAGGTGTGGAAGCAAGGACTAGAATCGAAGGGCCTTAGAGTCAACCTAGCAAAAACCAAAATCCTAATAAGTAGGAAGGTAGATAAAACACAAACCCCTTCAGGTAGATGGCCCTGCTCAGTATGTAGAAAAGGAGTAGGTAGTAACTCTATAAGATGTACCCGGTGCAAGCTATGGACACATAAGAGGTGCAGCAACATCAAAGGCAGGTTAACTAGCAAGTTAGTTTTTGTTTGTGGCAGATGTTCAGGTGCAATAAAGACTGCAAACAAACAGGAAACAACTTCTATCTCATTCCAGGGTGAAAAACTAGAGGTAGTCGATAGCTTCCGCTATCTGGGCGACCAAGTTAGTAGTGGGGGTGGGTGCGCTGAAAGTGTAGCTGCTAGAATAAGAATAGCCTGGGCAAAGTTTAGAGAGCTCTTACCCCTGCTGGCGACAAAGGGACTCTCACTCAGAGTAAAAGGCAGACTGTATGACGCATGCGTACGAACAACCATGCTACATGGCAGTGAAACATGGGCTGTAACTGCTGAGGACATACGTAAGCTCGCAAGGAATGAAGCCAGTATGCTCCGTTGGATGTGTAATGTCAATGTGAATACCCGTCAGAGTGTAAGTATCTTGAGAGAAAAGCTGAACATTAGAAGCATCAGTTGTGGCGTGCAAGAGAGACGATTGCGCTGGTATGGACATGTGGTGAGAATGGAGGAGGACAGCTGCGTGAAAAAGTGCCACACCCTAACAGTTGAGGGAACCCGTGGAAGAGGTAGGCCCAGGAAGACCTGGGCTGAGGTGGTGAGGCAAGACCTTCGTACATTGGGCCTCACCGAGGCGATGACTACGGACCGAGACCTTTGGAAATGGGCTGTGCGTGAGAAGATCCGGCAAGCCAAGTAAGATCGTTGCCAGTGCCCCTGGACTGGTTCTTGTGCGGTTGGCACATGAGATGCACCATTTTGAGCGTGGCCGTTGCCAGTACCGCCTGACTGGCTCCTGTAGGATTTTCGAGCGAGATCGTTGCCAGTGCCCCTGGACTGGCTTGTGCGGGTGGCACATAAAAGACACCATTTCGAGCGTGGCCGTTTTCGTGCGGGTGACACGTAAAAGCACCCACTACACTCTCTGAGTGGTTGGCGTTAGGAAGGGCATCCAGCTGTAGAAACTCTGCCAAATCAGACTGGAGCCTGGTGTTGCCATCCGGTTTCACCAGTCCTCAGTCAAATCGTCCAACCCATGCTAGCATGGAAAGCGGACATTAAACGATGATGATGATGATGATGATGATGTTATTGAATATTATAGAAAATGTAAAAATACACCATTTCTTTCTCTCACATTTATATATTGAGAGAGAGAGAGAAAGAGAGAGAGAGAGAGAGAAAGAGAGAGAGAGAGAGAGCAAGAAAGAGAGAGAGAGAGAGAGTAAGAAAGAGAGAGAGAGAGAGTAAGAAAGAGAGAGAGAGAGTAAGAAAGAGAGAGAGAGAGAGTGAGAGAGAGAGAGAGAGAGAGAGAGAGAAATGTCTTTCTGTTAAAAATATTTTCTACTTTAGTTACTTTTATCTCAGAAAATGTAAAATAAAAAAAAATACAAAACAAGCTAAAAATATGTCCTTTCTTAAAACTAAACAGTGAAACTGTTTTACTTTCTCTATGCAACAAATAACCACAAAAACGCTGACAAAAAAGTATTAAAGAAAAGAAGAAAACTATACTACCTCCCACCAAACCTTGAAGCTTTATATTTTTCTTTCCTTTTGCATGCATACATACATACATACATACATACATACATACCTGAAGTGAATAGAATATAAAGAAGCGAAGATCACCTGAATTACATTAATACACATGAGAAAACTTGTTTTTTTTTTCACTAGTTGTTAGTGGTGGTGTTGTTGTTTTGGGGGTTGTATTAATGTGAAATCCGATAAAAAAAATAAAATAAAATAAAAAATAAAAGTAAAATGTGCTATTTTTCACATTATGCTGTTTAACATAGTTTTATTAAAAAAAAACTCTTGCTTCTTTAAACCTGCAGATTTCCAACATTGACTTCCACAGATCATACATACATTCATATTCATAGTCACACATATACGTGCATGCACACACACTCATACATACATTACATATATGCACACACAGATAATCACTGACATACAGACACACACATACATACCAACACACATATATATATCATCATCATCGTTTAACGTCCGCTTTCCATGCTAGCATGGGTTGGACGATTTGACTGAGGACTGGTGAAACCGGATGGCAACACCAGGCTCCAGTCTGATTTGGCAGAGTTTCTACAGCTGGATGCCCTTCCTAACGCCAACCACTCAGAGAGTGTAGTGGGTGCTTTTACGTGTCACCCGCACGAAAACGGCCACGCTCGAAATGGTGTCTTTTATGTGCCACCCGCACAAGCCAGTCCAGGGGCACTGGCAACGATCTCGCTCGAAAATCCTACAGGAGCCAGTCAGGCGGTACTGGCAACGGCCACGCTCAAAATGGTGCATCTCATGTGCCACCCGCACAAGAACCAGTCCAGGGGCACTGGCAACGATCTTACTTGGCTTGCCGGGTCTTCTCACGCACAGCCCATTTCCAAAGGTCTCGGTCCGTAGTCATCGCCTCGGTGAGGCCCAATGTACGAAGGTCTTGCCTCACCACCTCAGCCCAGGTCTTCCTGGGCCTACCTCTTCCACGGGTTCCCTCAACTGTTAGGGTGTGGCATATATATATATATGAATGCCAATAGGCATGAAAATACGTATTAGCCTTTATATATTTAATTCTCTATATTGAATACTCAATATTTCATATATTCAATAAGACATTCAATACTTCATTTCATTTTACCATTTATTATATTTTACATTATATTATATATTCCATATTCTATATCCCACATTAATTTTACAAGAATATAAATAAAACATAATAAAACAGACAGAGTTGGAACTCTTTTAAATAAAATAATATATATATATATATATATATATATATATATATATATATATACAGGTTTGGCCAAAAGTAATCTGACAGTAAATCAAAACCATTTAATTCTAAGATTTATTTACATTTAACAACTGAATGAATTTAATAAAAGCATCTAAATATGAAACATCATGAAAATTGTTCAAACTGAAGTCTTTCTTTAGTGACATATTTTTCCATTTGAGTCAATACAGAATTACAGATAGTATTTATAGAATTTTTGATTTATTGTCAGGTGACTTTTGGCCACCCCTGTATATATATATATATATATATATATATATATATATATATGACACGTAAAAGCACCCACTACACTCTCTGAGTGGTTGGCGTTAGGAAGGGCATCCAGCTGTAGAAACTCTGCCAAATCAGACTGGAGCCTGGTGTTGCCATCCGGTTTCACCAGTCCTCAGTCAAATCGTCCAACCCATGCTAGCATGGAAAGCGGACGTTAAACGATGATGATGATGATGATGATGATATATATATATATATATATATATATATATATATAAAATCACATATGAATTGTTGATGATTTTTTTTTACCTCCGGCTTCCTTTGGACTTTCCTCTGTTTCTGAAGAAGAGCTTTGCTTGAAACGTAAAACCACCTTTCTTTCTTTCCCTGAGTGTCTGCTAATACTTTACATGTATCACGTCCTCATGTTGTTTTCTTTTTGTGTTTGTTCGTTTTTTTTGGGGTTTTTTTGATTTACTATACATATATATATAGTCAGTGGTTGATATATCTGAATAAGAGGCACACTTAATAAAGTATTAAAGCAGTAATATATTTTTCTAGGAAATTAAAAGTTATGACTGTTCATAGAGTGATCACTGGTTCCACACCTATAATAGGCAACTCCAGCCATTTAAGTCTGACAACTCACCTCTACTGCTAAGTGCTCTATAGGTGCAAACCCAATGGTCACTGTATGACCAGCTATAACTTTTAATTTCCTAAAATACATATATATATATATATATATAAGTGGACAAATGAAAGAAAAAAGCTCTACACATACACACAGACATGTAAAGCACATGCACACATATACATATAGCTTTTGTAATTTTGTTTTGTCCCATTGTATTATGTTGGTTTCACTTAAAAATAAATAATTCATACAGAAGCCTCATCCCTGGGAAATTATTTTATGTCAATATATATATAATGTTAATATTATGATAAGCATATGCTAATATATGTTGTGTGCAGCTTGATGCATTTCTGAGTATTTGCAACTCAATAAATACACAAAACAAGAAACTATTAAATACCATCATACTTTTTTTTTTATGTCATATTAGGTTAGTGGAATGAATAGGCTGATTATCAATTAGATAATATTTTGCTTTTCTTGGTATCTTTTACTTGTTTCAGTCGTTAGACTACGACGATGCTGGCACACTGCCTTGAAAAATTTGACACTGCCTTGAAGAATTTGAATGAATTGACACTAGTACTTTTATTTTAATTTTAAGCCTGGTACTTATTCTATTGGACTCTTTTGCTGAACTGCTATGTTATGGGGACATAAATGCATCAACATTGGTTGTCAAGTGGTAGTGGGGGACAAACACATCCACACACACACACACACACATATATATATATATATAAGATTACTTTAAGATACATGAGGTATTTGATAAATATGCCTATTCAATTATCATAACAGCATGAAACTGTTAGTAACTCTTTTGGCTGATGGAATACATTTTCTTGTTGATTCTACCTCTATTGGATCTTTAAGCTATATACATACATATGTGTGTGTGTGTGTGTGTGTGTGTGTGTGTGTGTGTGTGTGTGTGTGTGTGTGTGTGTGTGTGTTTAAAACCAAGTTATTTTATTCCACATGGGTAGAAATATAAGGAAAATAGAAGTTGAAAGTGCACTGAGAATAGTTAAAACATTTTTTATTATCATATGTAAAGTTTTAACCAGTTTCACAATTTACACTGATTTTCAAAAGGTTGAAATAGAAAGATGTGACTTATGTTGCAGCTGTCTTGCTTCTGACTAGTGTTTCAAGCTTGTCCTATTTTTATAGGGAGTTCAAGGCTGAAATTAGCATAAGTTTGGAATAGGACTTGATTGGTTGAGGATAGTCACATGACTAGTTTTAGAAATTTTTGCAGGTTCCCTGCTATGTCCATGTGTTAGTGTCAAGTGACAATGTTTGGCTGACATGCTTGACTGAACATGTCCAAACAATGAATGCTCTGAATGTTTTCTGTCAAGTGTTTGTAGAGAATGAACACTTGAGTAAGTTTAGAACCTTTTGTATGTTTCCCTGCTATATCCATGCATTAGTGTCATGTGACAGTATATTTTGCACCTAAAATGAAAGCCAACATGGTTGAGTGAACATGTTTAGTTACAATCAAGGCACTCCAAATTTGATCTGTCTGGTGGGAGAGTGGACAGGAGTCATTTGTATGTAGTCCAGTGGCTAAAGCTTAGGTTGTTAGCTGCGTAGCTTCCTCATGATAAGTGGCAGAATGAGTTTT
>NC_142937.1:71051142-71056142 GCF_046866305.1 Octopus bimaculoides | reverse complement strand
ATGTGATAAGTTTTTCCTTTTTATCTAAGGAATGCATGATGGTGATCACCATATTCTTTGTTTTAATGTCCACTTTTCCATAATTGTATGGGCTACAGGATGCCCCTCCTGTCACTGACCCTTACCTGTTTCCAAGCAAGGTACTATTTGTTCCATGGTCAGATATGTTTTTCAGCAGAAGACTAGAAATGAAAGACATCACTTGTATAACAATGCAACTCATCTATCATGTGACATCAAGACAAGGAGACACAGACACATATTCACTCACACAAACACACACACACACACACACACCATTGGTTTCTTTCAGTTTTCCTTTACCAATTCCACTCACAAGGCTTTGGTTGGCCTAGGGCTATTGTAGGAGACACTTGCTCTAGGTGCCATGCAGTGGGACTGAACCAGAAATCATGTGGTTGGGAAGCAAACTTCTTAATCACACCTGTACCAGTAAAACCATACCTGTACCAGTAAAACCATACCTGTACCAGTAAAATCACTCATGTACAAGTAAAACAGAGTTGTGGCTATGCTGTTATGATATATTTTGTATATCAAAGTCACAGTAGAATTCATGAACTTTGTTAAAATCCTTTACCTTCATGACAATTCAGAAGTATGTAAGATTAAACTTACTTGTTGAAATTACTGCAAAAGACTTGCAGATCATCTACTTCATTGTTTTACATTCTATGTATCAACAGACTTTATACAATAGATCTACATGGAATATTGTGTTAACAAAACAAAAGTGCAAGGTTTCCAATCAGATATTTAAATATAACACAGTCAATGTGGTCCAACATGGATTTTACCATTATGGTTAAAACAAAATAAAAATAAAAATTCTAAAATGAAGCAAATCTTAGACCTAGGTAACCTCTTTCTTAAGAAGAGGAAATAAGATTGCCTTGGCTTAAACATGATCATAGGTCAGTCTTTTTGAAAATAGGGCTAATCTAGGGTTAAACAAGTCGATTTTACCAGTATTACTTGATGAGTGAAACTATGTTTGTCCATCTTTTTCTCTTCTCTACTCTCTGAGAAACTGTCATATAGAAGACATTGATTAACTCCAGATCAGCCACAACTGAGTAGAGAGAAAGACATTCTGTTAGTGACCTTTTTTGTTTCTTTTCTTAGGGGTATCTGGGGTTTATACAATGAGCTTTTTCCTTATTTAAATACAGTGGGATGGGTTATGAAGAAGATTTGGCTGTTATTTCTTGCAGATCAGGTGACCATGTAGATTTTCCCTTCAAATTATAAAACCTTAAACCTTGTTATTCTTACAGTAAACCGTCTGTCTGTACCTTCTTCAGATGTGGCAAAAAAAAAACCCTCTTCGATTCACCATTCTTCATTAAATGTTATAACAGCAAACACATAGTGTGTACCAGTTCAAACTATAATAGTGACTGAAAGCAAATGGTTATTAAACATTAGCTTCATGGAAACACCATCACCCTCAAACTAACTTCACAGTAATGGCTGTATAAAATGTGGGAGTTTTTTCTGCCACATATTGTACAACTAAAGAGAGAGTTAAAACAAAATACAACTCTATCTTTTTGTAAAGATAACTCTATATCTACAGAGCTAAACCCAAATACTAATTGTAAAAGCAAATGGTAAAACATTAGCTACATTAAAACACTATTATTGCCTGCTCAATTTTAGAAGTTCCACACCACTAGCCATATAAAACATGGGAGCTTTTTCTGTCGCACCTTGAACAACTAAGGTGACAGTTAATATACTACAAAGCACAACTTAATCATTTTGTAAAGACTGTTTCTATATCTGATTTACCTGAAATATATTGATATTCACTTAATTCCAACCAAGTTCCCATCAAACGAGTATAGCCATCTATGTAGTAGATGGTAATTTGCATGTTATTTTGTGCAAACCAAATTGAATAACTAAATAGAGACATATAATTAAAAAATGTCTATCACCTGTCCCACACAGTACTTAATCACTGTGCTAAATATAAAAGTATGTGTGTATATGTGTGTGAATACAAGGGTTGTGTAAGTGTGTGTGCTAGAATACAATGTGTGTGTGAATTAGCCTCCATGGTAGATAGGCGTGTGTTTGCATGTGAGTTGGTAAAAACTGTGCAAGCGTACTTGATTAAAAGATGTGTGTATGTTAGACTAAAGTGTGTGTGTGTGTGTGTGATCTTTTCTTAAAAAAGTTTCACACACACAAAGAAAATTTGACAGAAATTGAATTGTAAATTTTAGATTTAGTATCGTTTATAATAGCAACTTGATGAAAATTTATATATACACACACATAATATGCAAAGACACATGCATATATGCACACACACACAGGCATACACATATATCCATACATATATATATATATACACAGAAATCCATAGATAACTGGGGTTGTGTGTGTATGTGTGTGTGTGTGGGGGGGGGGATCACTGGAATACAAGACAAGACAACTATTTCAGTTGTCTTTGTATTAGAACTTAGGAATTTGATATTATATCCCCTCTTCTATTTCACCATTAAGTTGAAGTTTATGGAATATTACTCCTCAAAATCTTTAAGATTGCTGTTGTTGTTAGCCCCAGGTCAACCCTGATCCAGTAGACACTGATCAAAGCTGTTCTAGCTGTCATGATCCAATCCCTTATTTTTCACATGCAATGGCTTTAATGTGTCCTTCCTGTTATAAGCTGAAGTGTATGATTTGAAGTTGATATCATTGTTATTTCTAGCATGTGAAACAACCTTATTAAGTTTCCCTTATGTAGACAGATATTGGTGTATTTTCCTCTTGTGTGTTCTAGGGACCAGAGATTAGAGATTAAGATCAAAACTCAGACTCCTTCTCTGTGGTTTGGACATTTTTACTGATGAATAAAGGTCTGTGGACAGTTCATACTTTGATTGACCCCATTAGATAAAGAAAATTTAGCTGACATGTTCCTACAATAATTGTAAATGAGTACTGTCAAGCAAGTAGTGTTATTCACTTCCATTATTCAGTGACAACATGTCTGGCCATGGGAAAATATTACCTTGCTTGGAAATAGGTGAGGGTTGGTGACAGGAAGGGCATCCAGCCATAGAAAAATCTATCTCACTAAAATCCGTCCGATCCATGCAAGTATGGAAAAGAGCACATTAAAACAGTGAAGATGATGATAGCTCTGTTCGCTATAATCATTTTGGTGCCTGACTTTAAAGGAAGCCACAAAGCCTGAGATATATCAGCTTCTCAGTTGTTCTTCATGTACTAAAATCACTCTCAAAGACAGTGTAGATTCCCATGGCCAAGTTTTTAGCAAACCTTAGCAAAATCTCACTAAACACAATCAACGTTTCTGCCATTATTAAAATAGATTTCAAGGTTATGTAATAATGCTGCAAATGATGTCTTAAACCAAATAAGTCTTTTGTTCACAAGGCTGTTGAGAATTTTGGTAAGGAGTATTCAATATTCTGATATCTTTGTAATGGGTGAGGTAGGAGTATAAGGGGGAAATGTTAATAATAATTCAATCAGGACTACACACACACACACACACACACACACACACACGCACACACACACACACACATGTAGATATTCACCTTGATTTATTTATTGGTGGTGTGATGATGGCTTCTTTCAATGGTCTCAGAAGTTTTTAGCTCCAGAGATTTTTGAAAACCTATTTCTAAGGTGTCGCTTGATCAACCTTGCATGATTTTAGGAAGATAGATGGGAAATCACTTGACCTAACACATACATACATACATACATACACACATACATGCATACATGCATACGTGCATACATACATACATACATACACACATACATACATACATACATACATGCATACATACATGCATAATTGCATACATACATGCATACGTGCATACATACATACATACGTACATACATACATACACACATACATACATACGTACATATGTACATACGTACATACATACGCACACACATACATACATGGATATTATATAACCATAATTGAATCATCACTGTAAGAGATTAAAAACAAGAGTCATCTATATCTAGAATTACATTCAAGTCAATAGGAGTTTGGATTTTATCAGTGAGAATCTTAGAGTTTCTTTAAAGAAACCATTCCAACCTAATCCTAAGAGGTTCTACTTGCTTACACACACCAACACACACATGCAGGTTGGTGTTAGGAAGAGCATCCAGTCATAGAAACCATCCCAAAATAGACATGGAGCCTGGGTAGTTCTTCAGCTGGCCAGATAATGTCAAACCATTCGACCCATATCAGCATAGAAAATGGACATTAAATGATGAAGATGATGATTATTATATATCTCCATATATGTATAGCTAGGGATTCCTACTTACATGTGCAATGCTTGCCTTTCCTTCAAAATTATGTAACTGAATATTTATTAAAATTTTCAGCAACCAAAAAAACAAAAACAAAAAAAACAATGAATGATAAAAAAAAAAAAAAAACCTTTCTTTTTAAAGAACTGTTTTGAAACAAGATAAAAAGCAATTTTGGTGGGGTAGGATAAAAACCACTTGAAAATATTGTTATTGAGTTGTTTGCATTGTTTATTTTACTGAATAAAGTTGTTGATCACTTAGAAAGAATACTGAATCTAAACTGATCAAAACTGTTGATATGTAAACAGTTCAGATAGCTCATTTTTCACCTTTCTCTACCTTTTTGTGGGGAAGGTGACCTAAAAACATGGTTCAGTGGATATGTAGGTCTCTGTGCAACAATGGTTAAACTAAAAAGTTATTTGTACACATCTTGGGATATTATCATCAATATCAGAGAGAGGGGGAAAACAAAGGTAGGGTTTTGACAGCAATTAAACAGGATCGAATTTCAGTTTCTGCTTCAAATCCTCATGACCATGACAAAAGTATAAATGTCACACAATCTTCTTTCCTTTTCTCATCTATCTATTTACTTCCTCTAAAACCTACCTGCCTGCCTGCCTTTCTTCTTTCAAAAG
>NC_142937.1:71043642-71046142 GCF_046866305.1 Octopus bimaculoides | reverse complement strand
CATATTTGTGCCATAAGGAAAAATTTGTACAATAGAATTGAAATTCATTTCCATCAATACCATATGGTAGTTATTTGTGTCAAAGAGAATGCCACTATGTAGTTGGTTGACTGACAAAGAATAGGAGTCAAATGCCCCCATCCCAATTGCACACAGTCATCTTCAAAAAGGTGCACTGTATTATGTAGACACTAGGATGACAAAAAATCATATATTATTGTCAATTATCCAACAACTTGATCAATATTTACAACAAATCTGATGCTAACTCATAATTCTATAACGTTTTAACCTAAAGATGTTGTCACTAATCTCAGCATAGATCAAAGAGTAGAATATGTAACAACACACACCATACATTACACTGAAAGATCACTAGCTAATTTATCTAGTAAGCCTAAATGTAGGCTAAAGGTCAATTAACCCTGTTAAATCTGAGATAGATATAATTAGTGAGGATAACAGAGATTCAATGATACTTAAGACAAAAATATGTAACTTATTTTCCATTATGGAACAACAACAGTTATTAACAAACAATTTAAAATGCATAGAATTTGATATTGGATTCCAACCTTGTATATATATATATATATATATATGCTCCTTCCTTTCAAAACTGAACTTAAGCCAACAACATATTTGTTGGTTTTATTTTTATGTTTGGAGACATTAGAGTCTGTTGAATATAACATTTTATCTTTGAAGCTAGTACTACAAAGTGTCAAGTTATATAATGAGAAGGCCTGACGAATGTGGTCTCAGCTGAAGATAAAAGTGATATGCACTTACCAATGCTGGGTGCTAAATTTCTTTGAAGAGTAGGTGGGGTAGAATTATTATTTACATAAAATAGCCTTTCATGGGATTTTTGATAAGGGTAGGATTTATTAGTCATTAATAAAGTTAAAGTGACAGTCAAAATATTTAACAAGTTTAAAGGTTGGTGTCTACATGGGAACATATGGAAAACCAAGTAAGTTTCATTGCTTTTGTGAAAATCTAGGAAGTCTTATCAAAATCAAAACAAATTGACAGAAAGAAACACAGACAAAGAAACAATGGGACTATTTTATGTGTATGATGATCACAATCACCTGAAGATTGGCAATGAGAGATACACACAGAGTAATGATTTGTGAAGTTTCAGCTTCAATAAAATACATATATGTATGCCTGTGCATGTGTGTGTGTGTGTGTGTGTGTGTGTGTGTGTGTGTGTGTGTGTGTGTGTGTATGCATATACATATGTATATACACACAGACAGACACACATATATACATGCATATTTATATAAATATGTACATAAATATACATACACACAAACACATTCATGCATATACATAGATATATGCAAGGAGATGAGTATTTATACTTGTATGTATGCGTGAGTAATGACTTCATTAAAAAAAAGAAAAAAATTAAGAAGGGATGGTAGCCACACAGAAATTGTGTTCTATGGACATTGAACTAGGAAAACTGTAATCATATCAACATTGAAGTTTTGATCACATATTGGTCATAAAATAGGTATAATGGTTTATGAACAAAAATAACTGGGTAGGAATAGATTACAGATATCTGAGTGACATAATTACTTACTTCTCTCTTTCTCTGTTTATCTATCTAGACAGATAGATAGACAAACAGATAAGTATACACATGTGCTCATATAAAAAAAAAAAACTGTATATATGTATATATATATATATGTATATATATATATATATATATATATATATATATATATATATATATATATATATATATACTCAACATTTACAGAAGGGTACCCATATATGAGTTGTTTGAATAACGCATAAGCTGGAATTTAATCAATGAACCACAAGCAGACTATGCATCATGTAAATGGCTGGGAACCCATTACTAAGTGAACTGAAATTTGAGAAACAAACCACTAGTTGACTATGAATGAATAAGTGGCTGGAAAAGTGTGTATAAATTAGTTCATTAATGTCTATCTATGCATTTCATGCAGCTTGCAAATTTTCATATTTTCTAATGAAAATATTGAGACTTCTTATATTTTTTGGTAAAGTTCTAACTGTAGATCAACAAGAAGTAAGACAAAAGAAAATACACACACACACATATATGTATTTACTATTGATGGATGGACAAATAATATTCTATTTCATACCTTTATGTGGACTCTGAGTGTGGTTTGGAATGGATTATCTTATTTATATGTACTTCAATTAATCAAGCTATGAACAATTTGATTAATGAACAGGACTCCAGAATATATGCACAGCCACTACTGTACATATATAAAACTATAAATAAGAGTACATTCCAGCTATGCAGATGATTAACTGAACCTTTTGCACTTAAAGAAAGTTAGCAATACCTCATGCATGCATGTCTGTCTGTCTGTCTGTCTGTCTGTCTGTCTGTCTGTCTGTCTGTCTCTCTCTCTCTCTCTCTCTCTCTCTATATATATATATATATATACACATATTTATATAAATAAATACA
>NC_142937.1:71014441-71043142 GCF_046866305.1 Octopus bimaculoides | reverse complement strand
TCCCTAAACCGCATGGTTTCGGGTTCAGTCTCACTGTCAGCACCTTGCACAAGTATTTTTTTTTTACCATAGCATTTGGCAGACCAAAGCTTTATGGGTAAAATAAGACCAGTGTGTGTGTGTGTTTGTTTGTGTGTTTTTATACAGTTTGCACATAGATTTAGTTTACTAAATTCACTTGCAAGATATTGGTCTTGGCCTGGAACTAACATAGAAGACATGCACCCAAGGTGTGTGAAGTGGAACTGAAACTGAAACCACATGGTTGGGAAGAAAGCTTTTTTAACCACACATCATCATCATCATCATCATTTTAACTTTCACATTTCCATGCTTCCATGGGTAGGACAGAGTTTATTGAGGCAGATTTTCTATAGTTAGATTCCCTTCCTGCCACTAACCCTTGCCTGTTTCCAAGCAAGGTGATGTTTCCTGATGGCGAGACATGTTTTTCACAGAATATTGGAAATGAGTGACACCACTTTTATGACAGTGACACTCATTTAGAACTATCAGGCAATGTCAGGACAAAACAATACAAACACACAAGTACACACTCCCACACACACACAATCGGCTTCTTTCAGTTTCCTTCTACCAAATCCACTCCCAAGGCTTTGATCAGTGATACAATGTGAGATTGAAAAGTGACACAATGTGGGATTGAGCTTAAAATCTCATGACTGAAAAGAAAACTTCTTAACCACACAACCATGCATATTAACATTTGATAACTTCTTAGGAGGACCTTTTGAACTGTACAAGAAAGAGAACTAGCTCAATTAATAATTAGACATTCTTTTAATTTAATGAACCTATGTTTTTAATTTACCCTTTAATTCCAACCCTTTCCTTATTTCCTCACTCAATTAATTTTGATAAACAACCAAGGAATTCATTAAAGTACATGTATTAATTATTCTCCTACATCATTTTTTCTTTAGTTACTCAGAACAACCAAATTTCATGCATTGGTTTGTCAGTTAGGATGGCTTCCATATATAATATCTCTGGTGTCACCCCATGAACACACACACACACACACACACACACACACACACACACACACACACACATAGATATATATTTACATACATGCTTTACATATAGACATGTTTACATATGCAAGCACACACATACAGGCTCAGGTGACACTATTAAGTTACACATGACCTGAACCCACTGTTGGATGAAATTTATCTGATGTAACACTAATACACATATGTACACTTGCATATATTAACATACACATTCACACATACACACACAAAAAGCAAAGGGATTGGCGACAGTCAGACAGACAAAGAAAGAAGTGTTATAGACCCATCTGGCCCTCTTCTTCATGAATCAGTAATTTTATAAGGGACAGGCACCTGTTTTTCCAATGACAAAAAAATTTAATAAACTAAGAAAAAGGTAATTAACTGAAGACAAATTAATTAACTGAACATTAACAAATATAATAATTTTCTCAAAATTTATGAATGATATTTTTAAAGTCCTTCTTGAAAAGACTTGAATCTGGTTTCTGTTACAAGTCACTTGACATGCTAGAAAATCAGCCAAAACCTCCTCAAACCTCACCCTATTACTTTGAAAAAATGTTGAACACATTGAATAGGTGTCATCCAGTGTACACTATTACTGAAAGTAAAATGGGATGGTCAAGGTTTGACTGTCTTTGAACATAGCACTGCACTGGTTGATCTAGGTCACTACCTATCTTGGGTTAAACAACAGCAACAGTGGTTGCCAGTAAAGAATTTTATTTCTAATTTTGATTAGTTAATATTTGTAATTTAATTTAAAAACACAAGTAGTGAAAAAACCCTCAGAAACTATCCGACATGAATTTAGATTTTCAAAGCACTCCCAGCATGGCCACAACCTCTAGTTGAAACCTGTGCAGATATCAATGATTTTTCTGTACTGTGTTTTTTTTTTTTTTTTCTAGTAACAATACAAAAAAATAAATAAAACTTTTTTTTAAATTCTGTATGATTGTATATAATGGTTGTGATTTAAACCTGAATAAATTATCAGTGACACCTGTCTCATGGAGAATTAAGTATTCAGTTATTTTATTATTATTGAGTGAATGAGAGAGAGCAGTGCATGCCTGGTAGAATCATTAGCATGCCATAAGAAATGCTTAGTAGTATTTCACCCGTCGCTATGTTCCGAGTTCAAATTCTGCCAAGGTTGACTTTACCTTTCATCATTTCGGGGTCAATAAAATAAGTACCAGTTGAACACTGGAGTCGATGTAATCGACTTATCCTCACCCCCAAAATTTCAGACCTTGTGCCTGTAGTAGAAAGGATTATTATTTGACCCTTATTTCCAATTCTTATTTGGCCTCAATATTGATTAAAGAAATTCACTTAAGCATTTTGATAAGCCAATGAACACTTAGTTAAGTAAATGTATGCTCTCACTTGTACACACAAATGCACACATAGACACATATATGTGCCTATATATTCACTTCCACGCTCACACATTATATAGGTATATATATATATATATATATATATTTCTTTTTCTACCCGTCTCTTTCTCTGTCTCTCTCAGAAGAAGACATCAGTTCTAATCAAATGTAGGAAGGAATGGGCTCTGCCAAGTTTCACATGTCAGCATTTAAATCAGTTATATCTGACTCAAATATTCTACCTGTTTTATTATATTCAAACTGGCTAGTTTCTGCTTCTCACACTTACCTTACAATGTCCTAGAAATATACAATCACATCATTGAAGTCTCTAAGCTATAAGGCAATGCATGATTAATTCAAAATAATGTGAATTAGGAAACATCATATTTGAGAAAGTAATCTAAATAAATGCTAAAGGGTTAAATTGTCCAAAACATTATGGTTCATGACCACATGACCATCCATTTGAGGGCTGGCAGAAGGAAGAAAGGATGTATATGTATAATACTTATACTCACATCATATACACATTCACAAATGTGTCTGATTGTGTATGTTGGTATGCATGAATGAGTATATGTTTCTGTGAATTGAATATTTGTGCATCAGTCAAATCGTCCAACCCATGCTAGCATGGAAAGCGGATGTTAAACGACGACGATGATGATGATGTGTCAGAAAGAGAGGAAGAGAAAAGACAAGAGGATGTTCATTGTTGTTAGTGTGTGTGTGAAGATTCCTCAAAACCCCTGTGCTTTGGGTTATTTTTTATCTTTTCAGTATTAAAACCACCAGAGTATTCCTCTTAAAGGGTTTGCTTAGACAGAAAATAATGGCCAGTCTGGAGCATTGGTGGTGGTGGTGGTGGCAGCTAGGTGTCTTGGTTATTTTAAGTACATTTCTTAAACCCACCCCCAACACTATCTACAAGAAGAAAAGACTAACCCTCACTCAATCTCTCTCCCACTCTTCCTCTTCTCCCCCTTTCTCTCTCCCTTATTCTAAGTTCCTCCTTCCCTACTCTTGCTATTCATTCATCTTCCTTCTGCAAATATTAATTGTTCCATAATTCATCATAATCTGGCCATAATGTTGTTGTTTCTGTTGTTGCTCTGCAACCACAAATCTGACCTGATTGAACAGACTTATGATGAAAGGCATTCCAGCCATAAGCATTCCATGTTTATATATATATATATATATATATATATATATATATGTATGTATATGTATATATATATATACATATATATGTATGTATGTATATATATATATACATATATATGTATGTATGTATATTATATATATATATATGTATATTATATATGTATATTATATATATATGTATATTATATATGTATATTATATATATATGTATATTATATATGTATATTATATATATATGTATATTATATATGTATATTATATATATATGTATATTATATATGTATATATGTATATTATATATATATGTATATATGTATATTATATATGTATATATGTATATTATATATATATGTATATATGTATATTATATATGTATATATGTATATTATATATATATGTATATATGTATATTATATATATATGTATATATGTATATTATATATATATGTATATATGTATATTATGTATATATGTATATTATATATATATGTATATATGTATATTATATATATATGTATATTATATATATATGTATATATGTATATTATATATATATGTATATATGTATATTATATATATATGTATATATGTATATTATATATATATGTATATATTATATATGTATATTATATATATATGTATATATGTATATTATATATATATGTATATATTATATATGTATATTATATATATATGTATATATGTATATTATATATATATGTATATATGTATATTATATATATATGTATATATGTATATTATATATATATGTATATATGTATATTATATATATATGTATATATGTATATTATATATATATGTATATATGTATATTATATATATATGTATATATGTATATTATATATATATGTATATATGTATATTATATATATATGTATATTATGTATATTATATATATATGTATATTATATATATATGTATATATGTATATTATATATATATGTATATTATATATATATGTATATTATATATATATGTATATATGTATATTATATATATATTATATATGTATATTATATATATATATATTATAATTATATATTATATATATTATATGTATATAATATTATATATGTATATGATATATATATATATTATATATGTATATATATATTATATATCATCATCATCAACATCATCGTTTAATGTCCACTTTCCATGCTGGCATGGGTTGGATGGTTCGACTGAGGACTGGCGAGCCAGAAAGCTGCACCAGGCTCCAATCTGATCTGGCAGAGTTTCTACAGCTGGATGCCCTTCCTAACGCCTACCACTCCGAGAGTGTAGTGGGTGCGTTTACGTGCCACCAGCACGAGGGCCAGTCAGGTGGTACTGACAACGGCCACACTCAAATGGTGTTTTTTATGTGCCACCTGCACAGGAGCCAGTCCAATGGCACTGGCAGCGACCTCCCTCCCTTGAATGTTGTTTTTCACATGTCACTGGCACAAGTAAGGTGACGCTGGTAACGATCACGCTTGAATGGTGCTTTTTACGTGCCACCAGCCCTATATATATATATATTATATATATATGTGTGTAGAGAGAGAGTGAGAGAGAGAAAGACAGACAGGGACAGAGAGAGAGCTATATTTTTGTCTATGTACTGTCCCTCCTCTTTTTAAGATGGCAAGTTATAATTTGAAATTTGGCTGTTATTTCTTGCAATACTCTTTCTTCTGTTGGGTCCCTTGTTACTGATATTTCTTAACATCATTCCCAGCCATTGTTTTACCTGTTCTGGATTTTCATAATGAGATGGAGCCTCCCCACCACCACCACCACCACCACCACCACCATCCGACTTTCAAGCCAACCTCAAAGTTTTTTTTGTTTTTTTCTTTGGAGATTCTAACATTTTCTTTCTTTAATTCCACCCACCCCTATTCTACTTAGTCTGAACTCTCCCCTTTCTATCATTCCAATACCCACTCAGTCCCCTTCACATTTTTCTCTTCTTGCCCCTTCCTGGTACCCCCTGTCTTACAGGTGAATAACAGACATACCTCTGCCTTTAGTCATGTCCTCAGCAGGTAGTTATTGTGACACTGCCTCCAACTCCCTTTTTATTATCACAAGGACTTGCTTCACTCCCACTCATCCTCCCTTCCCTCCCACTTCAACATTTTCTCTTCCTCATCCTTGTACCACCGTATTTCTCCTGTTAATGCACACTTCTTCTTCTTGCTGCTCTGCCATTAGCCCCACTTCAGTCTGTGTATATTGAATTGGTGACGGTGTGGTTAGCCTCCAGGTTGACTCTGGTATAACTAACAAAACACCTATGATCAAAGACAGTCTATTTGTGACCAACTATCCTCTCTTGTAAGGTCTATCTAGGAATCTTGTTATCTAATGTTTCTTGTATTTTTTTAATAAAAAAAAAGATATGGAAGTAGGAAATTTTAAGGTAGTTTGGTTGCTTTTTCTAAACAGGTCATGTGACCCTTCCTCCATTTCGTTGGCTGTGTGGTGGGGAGAGAAGGGTGTCATTTGACACCACACACACCTGCTGCTCTATATATGGGTCTTTTATTTTTATGGGGCCAGAAGTTGAAGGTTGTTAGTTGATGTTGGTAGTGGGAAGGAGGAGAAGCTCCCCTCCCAGGTTGTGTAGGGTTTGGGGTGGAGGCTGTTGTGTAGGCGATATGGAGCCTAAACCACCGCCCTCCCTAGGAGCAACTACATATTACCGTTTAACCCTAGGTCAACACTGACAGAGCAAAAATCTATGATCAAATGCATTCCAGTCATGACCAACCTACTCTTTCTTTTACTTATTTCAGTCATTAGACTGCTGCCCATGCTGGGACACCATCTTGAAGGGTTTTAGGGGAACAAATCAACTCCTTTATTTATTTTAAGCCTGGTGTTTTTCTTTATTTTTTTCCTTCAGATTATTTAGAATTGTTTAATAAGCCATCTGATAGCAGGTAGAATCATTAGATTATCAAACAAAATGGCATGCAGTTTTTAGTTATGGTCCTTAACATTCTTAGTTGAAATCCCACTAAGGTCAACTCTGCTTTTCATCCTTCCAGGTACAATAAAATAAAGAACACGTACTGGGGTTGGGTTAATCACCTATTCCCTCCCTCCTTCTCTCCCTCCTAATTGCTGGTCTTGTGCCTCTGTTAACAATCAAGTAGAGGAGTGACTAGTTGCTTTAACTCATCATAACTAGTAAGATTGCTTAGTACAAAATTTGCTGAATAAAATAATGAAATGTGGTTAAATTACAATTTATTTTGCTGCTATTTTTAGCAGATCCAGCGACCATAGGGAGCAGTGGTTACCCTTTATCTTTACCTTTTATTAGTTTCAGTCATTAGACTGCGGCCATGCTGAAGCACCACCTTGAAGAATTTTTTAGTCAAATGAATTGACCCCTAGTATTTATTTTTTTGTTTTATAAGCCTGGTACTTACTCTACCAGGCTTTTGCTGAACTGCCAAGTTATGGGGACATAAACGCACTAACCACCTGCTGTCAAGCAATGGTGTTGGGGGTGAGGGGACAAACACAAACAGTGACTGTCCCCTTCAGTAGATGTTATACCTGGCGCCCACCTAAGTGGCAAGTGAGACACCAGTACTAAACTAACATAATATGGATGATACTTTATAAATTTTACACTAAAAATAGTTTGTATAAGCGTTTAGCAGTGAAACAATAAAAAATTAATAAAGATGTATGAAGTAAATTGTAATTTTATTCCATACATTGCAAGTTGGTGACTTCCCTGTGTCTGATGAGATCTCATTTTATTTTAATAGATATTATCATTTATAATATAATTACTACTATAGGTAAAATTTAGTATGTTAATTATGCTATCCCACTGCTCCCTAAAGCTTAATGCCCCCTTTGACATGCCCAGTACCCCACTGGGGGTGGTACCACCCACATGAGAACTTCTGATTTATAGGCTCTCTTATTAGTATGCAATGTATCAAGTATGTGTGCTAGTAAAGAGAGTTTATCATCGTTATCATCATCATCGTTTAACGTCCATTTTCCATGCTGGCATGGGTTGGACGGTTCGACTGGGGTCTGGGAAGCCAGGAGGCGGCATCAGGCTCCAGACTGATCTGGCAGTGTTTCTACAGCTGGATGCCCTTCCTAATGCCAACCACTCCGAGAGTATAGTGATTGCTTTTTATGCGCCACGGGCACAGGGGCCAGAGGGGGCTGGCAATGACCATGATTGGTTGGCATGGAAGCCAGTCAAGATGGCGTTGGCATTGGCCACAATGTGCCACCAGCACGGGGATCACAACTACAATTTCCATTTGATTTTGGTTCTGATGTACTTGACTCAATAGGTCGCCTCAAGCATAGCATGTCACCCTACGATCCAAGGTGCTTTTGAGTGGGATGGTTAGGCGACACTGGTGTAAGTTACAGCTGTGAACTCACTTTATTTGCTGAGTCTTCTCAGTCACAGCACATCTCCAGAGGTCTTGGTCTTTTGTCATTGCCTCTGTGAGGCCCAACACTCGAAGGTCATGCTTCACCACCTCATCCCATGTCTTCCTGGGTCTCCCTCTATCCTGGATTTCTTCCACTGTTTGGGAGTGACACTTCTTCACACAAATCCCCTCATCCATCCGTAGTACATGACTATACCAATGCAGATGTCTCTCTTGTACACCACATCTGATGCATCATATGTCCAACATTTCTCTCAGGTTGCTTACACTTTGTCGTGTGTGCACACTGACATTACACATCCAGCAGATCATGCTAGCTTCATTTCTTTCGAGCCTACACATGTCTTCAACAGTCACAGCCCATGTTTCACTGCCATGAAGCATGGTAATTTGCACACATGCATCGTGCAATCTGCCTTTCACTCTGAGCGAGAGGCCCTTTATCACCAGTAGGGGTAGGAGCCTTCTGAACTTTGCCCAGGCTATTCTTATTCTAACACTCACTGAGCATCCACCCCCACTATAGACTTGGTCACCCAGATAGCAGAAGCTATCAACTACTTGTAGTTTCTTCCCCCAGGCATGTGATGGAATCTGTTTTCTGAGCATCTGTAATGTTTATTGCCCCTGTGCATATGCCGCACACGAATGCTATCTTCTGGTTAATCTTCTTTTGGTGTTGCTGCATCTCTTATGCATTCATAGCTTACACGGGGTACATCTTGTGGAGTTTCTACCTACACCTTTTCTACAGATCAAGCAGGGCCACCTACCTGAAGGGGTGTGTGATGTGTTCACCATCCTACTTACTAGAACTTTTGTCTTTGCAACATTGACTCCAAGGCCCTTGAATTCTAAACCTTGCTTCTACACCTAAAATGGATCCATAAGCCTTTGGTAATAATAGGTCTTCAGGTCCTCTCAATTGGAGCCGAGATGAGGCTCACCAACAACTGAAATACATTAATCTTTAACAACACAGAAACTTTATCTTTTGCTCATTAATTTGTATAGTTATTAACTTTATACTACTAATAACGTTTCTAATTTAAATAACATTTCTTGTCTGTGTTAACACTTGTTAGCTTATCTTAAAATCCTGTCTTAGCAGCTAGTATTTTTCATAACAAGTAAGATATAACATATGACCTCTTTCATACTTGTCATCAACCACATGTCATATTAAAAGTAGTTTGTTTTTAGCTAAAGAAGTTGTTTGTAAACATTTAACCCTTTTAATGTCACGTTTCTGTTGAAATACACTCCCTTTGTTTCAGTTAATTTTGAAAATAGAGAATTTAATAAAATAACTTCGTCATGAACTGATGTATAAAACATAAATTAACATAAAATTTAGATTGCAATAAAATAAGAAGTTTGTGTCTTAGAAGCAGTAGGCCATCTCATGCAAGTTGATAATAAAACTGTTAATATATCTGCACTACTTTCTCTAGCTGTTCTAGTTCGTGTTTATTGTCTTTGCTAAAAATTATTATAAGAATTGTGGTAGCACAAGGCCCGAAATTTTGGGGGGATTAGATCGACCCCAGTACACAACTGGTACTTAAATTATCAACCCCGAAAGGATGAAAGGCAAAGTTGACCTTTGCGGGTTTTGAACTCAGATTGTAAAGACAGACAAAATACCACTAAGCATTTCGCCCAGCATGCTACTGTTTCTGCCAGCTCGCCTACTTGGCAGGTAACTAATATTAGAACCTGAATGAGTTTCACCCTTTCACTTCCATGCCAGTTTCTATTTACCAAATCCACATACAATGCTTTGGTCACCCCAAGACTATATATAGTAGAAGATTCCAGCCAGATGGAACTGAGTGTGAAACAAAGGGGTTTGAAAGCAAACTTCTAAACCACATAGTCATGTGTGTGTATGTATATATATATATATATATATTTACACACACACACATACATATAAATATAATATGGATAGCTATAGATTTATATTGCCACATGAAAAGCATTGGTGCTGGTACCACATAAAAAAGCATAGTGATGGTACTATATGGAAAGCACCCAGCACACTCTGTAAAGTGTTTGGCATTAGGAAGGGCATCCAGCTGTAGAAACCATATCAAAACAGACTATGGAACCTGATGTGGCCCCTGGCACTGCCAGTTCCTGTCAACCCGTGCTAGCATGGAAAATGGATGTTAAATGTTGCGGATGATGATAATATATATATATATATATATATCAAATTGTCCTACTCATGCCAGCATGGAAAGTGGACATTAAATGATTATAATGATATACACACACACATAACATAATAAACATGTCAATGCCCCATCACCTTTAATGGCTCACCTGAGTCATCATAGAAAGCATTTGATTTCCTTTAATATGTCATGACAACAACCTGGTAGATCTTCATCCCTTACTCTCTCTCTTCAGATAAGAAAATTGCAAGATATAGAATGGAACCTGTTGGGTCCCACTATACTAAACATACACATCACACACCATATTATAAGTTCTTTTATTATAAACATGCATATTGTTCCCAGACAATCAAGGCCTTGCTGGAAACATCAGAACTGACCTCTCCTCACATCAAGCATAGAACTTATTTTATTTTCTCAAATTTCAGTAGTAAATGTGATAAATATGATAATAATCTGCATTTTGTTTTTGTCATTGACTTTTAAATATGCACATACATGTGCACATACATAAATATGCACATACATGTATGTGTGTGTATATGTAAAACCTTAACTTGTGTATATTTACATATATATCTGTGTATATGTATGTATGCATATGTATGAGCAAACGTGTATATTTGTATGTGTGTGTATATACATATATATATATGGGAGAATATACAAATAATAACAACAGACGAGGACAGGTGGTGTAAATAACAAAAGTATATATTAGTATGACGCTCGGGAATACGGAAAGTCTTTGACGTTTCGAGCTACGCTCTTCAACAGAAAGAATACGGAGACAAGGAGAAAAACACGGAGAAAAAAAATTGAATAGTGTTCAGTCAACGGTCAATCATGATAATGGCCAATCATAATAATGGCCGATCATAACAATGGCTGACCGGAAGTTAGAAATTCTTATTTCAGGAGAGCTAAGAAAGGGGGAGATAACAAACGGTGATCGGGAACGAGATATATATATATATATATATATATATCATACACACACACATCACACACACAAACATAACAATATGCATTCAAATAGAAATAGACTATTTCTTAAATATGATATCAATATTGTTTGCCAAATTTTAATGTTTTTAAACTAGTGTGTTGTTTTATTATTTATATATTTATGTTATTTATATATCTATGTTATTTATATTACTTATTATTATTATTATCATTATTATTATTATTTTACACTCTTCAACTATTATTATTATGATATTTTTTTTTTTACACTATTCAACTATCTTTTTTTTTTTTTTTTACCAATGTCTGTATATACAACTAACTACATTTCAAAATGTATCTGCTGCTTACATCTAGAATTTACTCAAGGGCTGTAAATTTTTAAACAAAACTTTGAAGATATTTTTTAATAATATTCTGAATACAATATTTTCCTTCTGAAATCGCCAGCAACAATGCCAAAACTATACATACAGTAGCACTCTAATTACTCGTTAACAAAATTTAGAATGGATTCTTATGTTTACTAAATTGTACTTGGTTCTTTAAAGGATTAAAACACTTAAATACCATTCCTATTTCATATACAACACTAGTTTATCATCATTATCATCATTTAACATCTGTTGTCCATGCTGGCATGGGTTGGACGATTTGACATAACTGGTACACTGGAAGGCAGCACCAAACTCAAATCTGATCTGGCATGGTTTTCTATGGCTGGATGCCCTTCCTAACACCAATGTAATGGATGCTTTAACATGCCATCGGCACGAGTGCCATTTGCATCACACTGGGGAGCATTTATGTGCCACCAGCATGGGTGCCATTTGCATAAAACCGGTATCTGCCACAGCTGCGATTTTTCTTGGCTTGATGAGTCTTCTCAAGCATGACATAATGCTAACGGTCTCGGTCATTGCCTCCATGAGGTCCAACACTTGAAAGAAACTCTGCCGCTTTGCCTCCATGAGGCCCAATGCTCATAAGATACTCAGCCACTTTGCCTCCATGAAGCCCTATTCTTGAAAGGTGTTTTCTATGTGTCACCAGCACAGGTGCTAGTTACTAAATTTCTGATCATATGAAGGGTCCTTAAGCTTCCAAATCCTTCCAGATTGGTTTACTTCTTGACATCCTTCTGGCCTGGAGTTTAAAGTCACTAATGACTAGTCTATGTTGGGGGGTACATTCTTCACCAGTAAGGGTCTTTGTATTTAGGAATAACCATGCATCCTGCTGTCTAGTGAGAATGTAATTGATCTGGCTAGCAGAGATATCTGATTGGTAGATTATCAGGTGGCTGGCTGGCTTCCTGAAGTTGGTATTGCAGATCAAAAGAGTATTTGCATACCCCCCTCCCCCCATGCACATCATGGAAGATACCAGGCTGCCGTCCAACATGCCCATTGAAATCCCCAAGCATGAAGATGAGATCCTTGTCACTCATCTTTGAGGAAGCCTGCAGAAGAATATCATAAAAGTGGTCCTTCTGTTCATTTGGTAGACTCGCTTAAGGGGCATAGGCAGAGATAATTGTCACTATACTATTCTGTAAGACTAACCTAAGCTTAAGCACTCTATCACATATGCTGACTACTTCTATGACCTTATCTGCCCATTTCTCTGCAAGAAGTATGCCTACCCAATCACTGTTGCCTTCCTAGAAGATTTTATACCTATGTGCCTTGACTGTGAGGAACCTAGCTGAAGTTCCTCTTCACCTTACCTCTTGGATTGCAACAGTCGTCAACATTCCTCCATCCAGTCATCTCAACAATCTCGCTAGACTTACCTTTCAAGGCGCCTACACTGATAGTGCCAACTCGGGAAACTGGGAAAGGGACATGGGAGGGAACAAGAGACAGAGAGATGTTCTTCAGCACCTGAAAAATTGGTTTCCTTGATCATTTGATAACAGACATGTCATATCAGTTGTTCTTGCTTTAGCCTACCATCATTGAAACATGTTAAAAATAGTTGCCTCTATTGGGGGTGGGGTGCAATGTAAGCATTGTAAATATAAGTGTTATGAGTGTTATAAATATAAGCATTTCTGCTGTATATATAATAGGTCAATGTTTAAGTAAATGAGCTGCTATTGGTTAGTCCATTATGTAATAGACAGAAAGAGGTAGGTGGGTTGGTGGGATGGAAGTATGCAAGTCTTCTGGTACAGAAGTGAGGTGGAGCCTTGTCAGCGTTTCTGGTATGAGAGAAGAGATTTCGGGTATCGGTGGTGGTGGGGGTGGAAATGGACGGATGCATTGCGAACCAGCAATGGCCATTGCCATTGTGATGATTTGAAAAGTTATTGAAAAACTAAACAATTATAAGTCACATAAGTTATTTTAGCTCAAAATACATTTTAGCATCACATGTAAGCATGTTAGTATTACCAGTTAGAGAAGAGAATGATGAACAATTAAAAGCTAGAGAAATTTTTAAAACTTAGCTGGGCATTAACTATTAATAATACATTCTGAATGAATGGATTTTCTGACAAACAATTTCTGTTTCAGTGTGAATATTTTTGCTTCCATTTTGTTGAATTTTTTTTTTCTCATTTATTCTTTTTCTTTTTTAATGTGAACTACTTATGGTCAATAACCAAACAGTTTCATCTAAATCTCAGAGATTTTCCTTAATTCTTTTATTTCTCTTTTTCTTTGCTTCAGACATTGGACTCTGGCCATGCTAGGGCACCAATTTAAAGAGTTATAACAATGTCATTTGAAATATCATTGAGAATAGAATGATTTATATTATTGCTGTCTGTGATGTTACTCAAAGTGAAAGGTTACAGTTAGGGCAGGTGGATCTTGTCCAATACAATTTGGGATTTTGCATGGCTATGTGGTTAAGAAACTCACTTTGCAGTCATATGGTTTTGTGTTCAGTCCCAGTGCAAATCATCTTGGGCAATGCCAACCAATACCTTGTGAGTGTATTTGGTAGATGGAAATTGTGTGGAACTTTTCAAGGTGGTGCGTCAGCATGGCTGCAGTCCAATCACTGAAGTCAAAAACAAGTAAAAGAATAATGAAATAAAAGAATATATGATTGTATCAATGATACCTATAAATTGAAGAATTCTCTAAACTTACTGGTTTTGTTTTTAATAGAATTCCAACCCTTTGTAATTCCAACCTTTTTTTTTTTAACATCAAGTGAGAAATTGGTATCAACCCCATCTTTCTCCACAAAACCTTTTCAATTTGACATTCCACCTCAACAACAACCCAAAAGACATTCCTAAATGCTGACTAGTTTTCCTTAGTTTTCCCAGCTGGTTTTAGATTTCTCTGAGAGTTTTGAATTGGAGAATTTGGTAGAGAACTTTTTTTTATATTCTTCACTTTGAAATGTTTTCTTTAGCTTCCATTTCTTTTGGAAGAATCTCTCTTATTCTTCAGAGATCACATGTTCTGTAATTCTCTTAGTTTTCTCAACATTCCCTGTAGTAAGCCTTTCAATCTGGGTAATGTGACCTGTGACCTCTTCTCATCTTTTCAAATTGGCACCTTACTCCATTAGAAGACAATCTTAAAAAGCTACTATCACAACAATAACAGCAACAAGGAGACTTTTATGACTGTGGTTAGTAGTTAAGAAAGTCTATTTTTAATTACAAGTGTTTTGATAGTATTAGATGTCAATAAACATTAACGTTGAAACATATTTTCAGTATTAATTCTTGGTCAATTATTATAATTAATCTACAATTCCATACCATTGATGTTGGAATGGGGACTAAAATAAATATAGAATCTGTTCAGGAGAAGGTGATGGTAGGGAGGTGTTACATTTTAACCAAACTTGTACAGTTTTGTTTTATTTTATTCTTGTTGATTGTTCTTAATTTTGCTTTACATATCTTTACATATCAAAACAAAATGTCAATGAAAAAAATAATTTCTAAATAAAATTAATAATATATCTGTTTGTTCTTCATACATTCAAAGAGATTTGAACATAAGTATCTGATCACTGTTGTTTTTCATCATCAGAGAACATCTTTATTTAGATGATGGATATTCATAACACAAATGATTCATTGGCATAAGGGGACTTTGAGACACTGTGGTGTTTTGACCTTATTTAGTGTCTCCTCAATCAAAGCCACTCCAACAGACTGCTGAATCTAACAAGAACACAAGATCTTGTTTATAGAATCAACAAACAAATTATTTGTTGATGAGTGATATCTTCTTAACACATAAGCTTTGGGGTGCATGCAGATCAGTGAAAATCCAGAATATATTAAGAACGAATAAATATATTTTTTGCTTTTTTATTCTTGCAATTTTTTTTTTTTGAGGCCACTTGAATTATTTAAAATAAGTAGATTACAATAAAAAATAACTTTGGATTTTACTTTAAATGTGATAAAGATGTGGAAATGTGTAGCTAGAATGAAACTGTAAACAGTAAAAACAAATATGGCCTACTACCACAAGGCTGGTTATATGGTGTGGCCTGAGGAAAGAATATACAGGGTGGGCCAAAAGTCACACACCTAAACATTTGACATTTTATTTATATTATTATTATTATTATTCATTGTGTTCTCATCATTATTCTATTTATTTTATTCAGTTTTAAAAAAATTGAAGCATGCCTTTGACAATTCCAGAGTGTATTGAACTTGTTTTGTGCATGACTTTTGACCTACACTGCATTTTGGTGAGACAAAAGCCAATCAAAACCAAAAACAAAACAAACAAGTAATTTCATTGGTTAGTTTGGTAAAGTTAAAATTTAGGCTCTATACTAGAGAGATAATCATTGTTTTCTGAAGCTATTGTTGCTCACAGATGTAAGGGACTTGTCGTCCTCAGTTTGTCTCTGGTTTTCTGGTTAACATGCGATGATGGTGCTGTTACTTGCTTATATATCTCTCTGTCTAAGTATATATATATCTATATGCTTGTGTCTATATGTGTATGTGTGTATGAGTCACAAGCTGCATGTAGAATGTATACTGAGTGATATTAATGCCTCTTCTGTGTGTGTGTCTGTTTGTGTGTGTGTGCTCACGTGCATGCATGTGTGAGTGTGTTTCTGTAACTGAGTATGAACTATGAATGAACAGGGGTAGTGGGATGAGGAGGAAAGTGAGAGAAGACAAAAGAAAAGGAGAGAAGAGTAGAGAGAGAAAAAGGGAATTAACTCTGTGAAGTCAGAGTTGTATAAAAGTCCATCCACAGAACCATGTTGTAAGAGCTGGATTATAATTCGTGTGTGGGTGAATCTGGGCTAACTGAGATAACAATTGAATACCTATGGTAACTTAGGAGTCAAACCATAACACCACCACCACCACCACCATCTGGATTGTGAAAGTTGAGGGTGGGGATAGTAGATATAAAAAAACAAACAAGATAAATTAATAAATGTGGTATAGAAATGTATGATAAAGGGCCAAATGTGCATGTGGGGTTAAGATGTTCAATTCTGGAGCATGCCAATTTAAGCAATGCCTTGTGGAGAGTGGAATTTGGTACTAGAAACAGTGCAGAAACACATCATGTGTGCATCTGTGTGTGTGTGTGTGTGTGTGACTTTGTGATTGTGTTAGCTCTCCATCATTGCTTGACAACCAGTGTTGGTGTGTTTACGTCCCTGTAATTTGGCAGTTCAGCAAAAGAAACCAAAAGAATAAGTACTAAGATTAAGAAATAAGTTCTGAGGTTGGTTTGGTCAACTAAAACTCTTCAAAGTGGTGCTCTAGCATGGCCACAGTCAAATAATTGAATCAAATAAAAGAATAAGAGTATATATAAATAAGAATCAAACCGACTCATTAGCCACAAGAGCACTATCTTGATAAAAGTGCTCTTGTGGCTAATGTGTTGGTTCGACTCTTATTTCTAGCAATGCCACTGTCACTTTGTGCCCTCTGTCACTTTGTGCCCTCTGTCACTTTAGTGACGTCTATAAATCTGCCTTTAGGTTGTTAAATTGTTAATAAGCCACCAATATAAGATACATATATATATATATAATAATAATAATAATAATAATAATAGGGATAAAAATCCAAATTTACAGGTAAAAACTCAATTGGTTCTTTTCTCTAAATTATATATATATATATATATATATATATATATATATATATATATAGGTGCAGGTGTGGCTGTATGGCAAGAAGTTTGCTTCCCAACCACATGGTTCCAGGTTCAGTCTCACTGTGTGGCACCTCTGGCAAATGTCTTCTACTATAGCCTCAGGCCAACCAAAGTCTTGTCAGTGGATTTGGGCAGAAACTGAATGAAGCCCATCGTTTAATGTGTGTGTGTGTGTGTCTTTGTACCTTTGTGTCTGTTTTTGTCCTTCACATCTGATTTACAACTAGTGTTAGTTTATCTACATCCCTGTAACTTAGCGGTTCAGCAAAAGAGATCAATAGAATAAGCACCAGATAAGATAAAATTTAAAAAAAAGTACTGGGGGTCGATTCATTTAAGTAAATATTCTTCAAGGTAGTGCCCTAACATGGCTGCAGTCTAATGACTAATACAAGTAAAAGATATAGAAGATATATATGTGTATGTATGTAATCAACTTGTTGAAGATGCTATATCTACAAGATAACAAGATGCTGTATGGTCCTTGACAAGCAGTGAGAACCCAACTTAAATCTAAATCTCACTGATACATTGCTCCTGATGAAGTGGTTGTTATTGTTGCTATTATGATTATTATTATTATTGTTCTTGCTGTTGTTGTTGTTGTTGTTGTTATTTCCCCAGTGTGATTTGAGGTTGTTATGTTCTCATCAGAAGTCAGCCTATCACTGTGACTTGTGTGTGTATATGTGATGAAACAGAAATGTTCTTCATATATATATATATATATATATATATGAAGAACATTTCTGTTTCATCACATATACATGCATATATATATATATATGTATGTATATATATATGTATATATATATATATATATATATATATATATAACCCCTTTGTTAAAACTGTACAGGGTTGATGAGGAGAAGAGGGAGGGATGAGATGCTTTAAACTGTTTGTGGAACTGGGGTGGTAGTGGTGGTGGTGGTGGTGGTGGGAGGTAAAGAAAAAGAGTGTGTAGAAAGCATGGTGGGATGGGTTCATTTATGAAGTTATCATCCTTATTCTTTAAAACAGTGGGAAAATAAAACAGTAAATCATCTACACACACACACACACACACACACACACACATATATATATATATGAATGTATATATATATATATATATATATATATATATATATATATATATATGAATATTTCAAACCAATAATAATAATGAGGATGATGATGATGATGATATCTTACATCATAGTAGTAGTTGTAGTAGTAGTAGTAGTAGTAGTAGTAGTAGTAGTAGTAGTAATAATAATAATTTCAAATTTTTCCACAAGAGCAACTGGAATTTATTTTATCGACCTCGAAAGGATGAAAGGCAAAGTTGACCTCAGTGGAATTTGAACTCAGAACGTAATGACTGGCACTACACCACTAAACATTTCATCCAGCATTCTACCAATTCTGTCAACCCACTGCCTTAATAATAATAATAATTATTATTATTATTATTTACTAATGTTAATGTGGACATGAAATATGAAACAAAGGGTAACTAAATGGAGTCAGAATTTGTAATTATACATTCAATTACTCTACAAGTGTGCTATCTTATATATATATATAAAATATATATATGTGTGTGTGTGTGTATACACATATATAACTGAGAATGTCCGTGTGTGTGTGCATCACTAAAACATGTATGTATGCATGTATGTATGTATGCATGCATGCACGTAAGTGTGTATATATATAGATGTATATGCATAGATGTATATATATATATAGATTTATATGTATGATACATGTATATATATGTGTGTGTGTGTATATATATATATATATATATGTATACGTATATGTGCATGTATATATATGTATAATACACGTATATACATGTGTGTGTGTATATATATAAGTATGTATTATTCAATATATAGTCTATTGACTAGTTTTCTACATGCTAGGCCACTGGTAGTATTTTTTTTTTATTTCTAAAATTTCTAAATTTTTTCCTACACTGATATTTATAAATTATATATGTATGTATATATGTGTGTGTGTTTGTATATATATATGTATATGCATGTTTATATGTATATATATACATGTACATATATATGAATGTATATATATGTATAAATATATGCATGTATGTATGTGTTCATATGTGTGTACTTATATATATATGAATGTGTGTATGTGTATATATATATATATATAGGTATATGTATATATATATAGGTATATGTATATATATATATATATATAGGTATATATATATATATATATATATATATATATATAGGTATATATAAATATATGTAAGTATATATATATATATATCATCATCATCATCATCATCATCGTTTAACGTCCGCTTTCCATGCTAGCATGGGTTGGACGATTTGACTGAGGACTGGTGAAATCGGATGGCAACACCAGGCTCCAGTCTGATTTGGCAGAGTTTCTACAGCTGGATGCCCTTCCTAACGCCAACCACTCAGAGAGTGTAGTGGGTGCTTTTACGTGTCACCCGCACGAAAACGGCCCCGCTCGAAATGGTGTCTTTTATGTGCCACCCGCACAAGCCAGTCCAGGGGCACTGGCAACGATCTCGCTCGAAAATCCTACAGGAGCCAGTCAGGCAGTACTGGCAACGGCCACGCTCAAAATGGTGCATCTCATGTGCCACCCGCACAAGAACCAGTCCAGGGGCACTGGCAACGATCTTACTTGGCTTGCCGGGTCTTCTCACGCACAGCCCATTTCCAAAGGTCTCGGTCCGTAGTCATCGCCTCGGTGAGGCCCAATGTACGAAGGTCTTGCCTCACCACCTCAGCCCAGGTCTTCCTGGGCCTACCTCTTCCACGGGTTCCCTCAACTGTTAGGGTGTGGCACTTTTTCACATATATATATATATATATATATATATATATAGAGGTATATATAAATATATGTAAGTATATATATATATATATATATATATATATATATATATATATTAATATCAGGAAATCAATATTAGAAAATTTTTGAGAAAGATATATACATGTGTAAAATAATAGTTGTATTAAAATTATAAATATATATAAATGTATGTAAATATGTATAAGTATGAATATATAATAATAAATATGATAATTTAAAAGTTTTGAATTAAGTTTTTAAAGCATCTGATGATCCTTTTGCAGAAGTTGTGTCCCTATAATGGAATCCTATATTGATAAGCATTTATAGACAACTCTTCTGCTCTTCAGAGATATAAAATATGAAATTTTTATAATTTATCAAATGGTAGTTTTTTTAAAAATATGAAGCAATATGGGAAAATGGTGTTTGTTTGAAATATAAATTAAGAAGTAAAAATTACTGCTTTTGACTTTGCTAAATACACTTTAGTATGAGAGTCTTTAAATCCATATCATATATGCTTCCTTGGTAAGTCTTCTGTAATAATCCATAATAGTTATGTGTGAAATCCATTATATTGTCCTGTATTCCAAATATAGTTCATAGACTTAGATAATATAGAATAATGGAATCCTATATTGATAAGCATTTATAGATAACTCTTCTGCTCCTCAGAAATATCATATGTGAAATTTGTATAATTTAACGAGTGGTAGTTTTTTTTAAATTATGAAGTAATATGGGAAAATGGTGTTTGTTTGAAATATAAATGTATATATATATATATATATATATATATATATATATATATATATATATATATATATATATATATATATATTTGTGTGTGTGTGTGTATATATATATATATATATATATATATTTATATACATGTATATGTGTATATATACACATCTACATATATAGATTTATATGTGTATATATGTATATATATATATATATATATATATATATATATATATATATATATATATATATATATATATATATATATGTATAGATGTTTACATACATGTTTATATATGCATATATAGATGTATATGTACACATGTACGTATATAGATTTATATGTATATATATGCATATATAGAGATTTTTATGTATATATATATAGTTCTTTATGTGTATATATATATATATATATATATATATATATATATATATATATATAGATGTATATGTCTATATATGTGTGTGTATATATGTATATGTATCTATATGCTCATATGCAGTAAATTGAAATTCCACATCATGCGTAGAATTAACTCTGGAAGAATAAAAGTCCCTAATCGTATTGATGTGTCAAAATTAAAGGACTCTAAGGTGCAAGTGAATCTTAGAAATGCTATTGGAGAAGTGGAATTTGATGGAACTCGGGCTCAGTTTAAGATCACTATTTACAATGTTGGAGTTGAGGTCTTGGTCTCAGAAACAGAAAACATCAGGACTGATTTGATGAAAACTATCTACAGGTCAATAAACTTCTTCAAGATAAAAATAAAATGCACCAAAAATACCTCGGTGCTCCAGATGAGGATAGAAAGCCCTTACTGCAGTCTCTCAAACGGATAAAAATCATCACTCCAAAGTAAGATACGCCAAATGAAAAACAAATGGTGGTCAGACATTTCTGAAAAAATCTAAAAAGCTTATAACAGTAAAGACCTGAAAACAGTATATGACTTGATCAGTGTTTGGTCTTCGGTCTTCATTTGTCGTACCACTCAAGTCTAAAGACAGCTGCTTTCTCTTCAAGGATCATGAGGATATCATGAAACATTGGACTGAGCATTTCACTGATCTCTTTTATAATCCTCCAGTCATTAATGAAAATGTCATCAGTAATCTGCCCACGAGATGATGGAACATCCAACTATAAATGAGATCAAAAAGACAAAGAATTAAATACTGGGAAGGCACCAGGTCTTGATGGTATTCCTGTTGAAATTCTCCTCTACGGGGGTAATAGACTTGCTGTAGAGATCCACCATCTAATATCAGACATCTGGTTAGGTCTGCAGTAGAGTTTGTTTGTCAAGATCAGGACTTGCTAATCATATAAGATCTAATGACAGTATTTATTAATTAAAGAGATGGCCTTCTTCTGTAAAGAAGTGGCAATCATCATATATGTGTGTATATATATATATATATATATATATATATATATATATATATATGTAGTGAAACTACCTATCGCCATTAGATACAAAACTACTATCGCCATTACATACAATCTTCTCATTTAAATATAAATAAATGCGAGCGTAGTAGAGAACCCATTCCTTGTCATCACGTGACTGATTATTATTCGAATCGGCAACTTCTTCGAACCTTTCCCGCCAGAACGCAAACTGACCAATCACGGCCCCTAATAAGGTCACGTGATAGAGTATATTTCTACCATCTGGTGAGCCAATAATTTGTTATAAATAGCTTTAACTCGGCGGCCAAATTTGTCTCGGTCCAGTTTCTCTTTGAGAACTGTTCCGTGTACCACACGACAGCAGCAGCAGCCAGCGACCACTTCAGCAGCTTCATCCAACCACGATGACCTCCACCGTCGCCATATCAGCAACAAGAGTCTACGACTACTAACCAGCACCTACCAAGCAGCCTCTACACTACCAGCGTCAACACGACTTACTATGTACACCAAACCAAACCTCCGCGGCACATCTCTCTCTTCGATTCTGTTAGGTGACTCAACTTCACCACGGTAAATAAACAGACAAGAGTTCTTAAACAGACAAGAAATTCTCAGCCAGCGACGAACATCTGTATAACAAGAATCACGGCCCAGCATCATGCCACAACATCACAACTAGTGATCAGCACTGCCACACTCAGCCTCTCCTCACTTTCACATACAGAACTTTTCCTATAGTGTACTAACGAACTGGTATAATTGCTCACGTGTCATTTACTGACTCTTTCTATCTGCTGTAATAACTCACACATGTATCACTCACATACACACTTTTCTTTGTATGACGGCTTGTCTTTGATTATGTTATTATAATTAATCAAATATATTCAATGAGAATAAAGTATACTGGATTTCATATAAGTGCTCTTAGTATGAGAAATGTCTAAAACCTTAAAGGTATTTAGAGATTCAATTAAAGCGATTATATATTTAGAAATTAAAAGCAGGAAAAATTACAAGATCATCTGCCTCAACAAATCCCTTTGAACCCACGAGAGAGAGAGAGAGCATGGTGACTTTAAGGCAAAGTGATGAGAGTGGGTAAAATGTGATAGGCTGGTGGCTAAGAGAGTAGCAGGGAAGATTGTGTACGTCAGTTTGCATATGTGTGTGTGCATGCATGCACACAAAGAGAAGGGAGCTTGGATACCCACCAGACTTCATTGAGGTGTTCCATTTACAGAAATATAAATATTTTGTGTGATTTATGATAGAATACAAACTCCTGCTTCACAAATTGAGAAACTGACATATTTCCTCTATTATCCTGTGTGTGTGTGTGTGTGTGTGTGTGTGTGTGTGTGTGTGTGTGTGTGCGTGCGTGCGTGCGTGCGTGCGTGCGTGCGTGCGTGCGAGCGCGCGTGTGTGTAAAAGAAAAAGGGAGAACTTTAGTAACCTTATAAGATCTTTTGCCCTCTCTAACTTTTGAGGTTAACAAAAAGGATTGAAAGTTCTAGGATAAACAGATCTGAGATCTCACATAACAATAAGAACTTGACAATTTCCATTGTTTTCAAAGTTGTAGTCTTTAAAAATGTCAAGAGGTAATAAAAGAAACAATTCATGATGATGTTGGTTCTGCTTTTATTTTAATAACAAATTCCACCACCACCACCACACCGTCGTGACAACAGCCTAGTGTCAAAGAAAGGTTTGTATTTAGTAACCTGTTTGGATTGATGAATCAATGAGAGCCCTTGTTCTTGTTGCAGTCTAACTGGTGTGTTGTTGGTAGTTTGCATGTGTGTGCATGAACAGGGAAAAACCATATCTGTTGTTTTGGGGGCGAGGAAGGGGAAAATATCTGTTGGCTTCACATTTAATTTCTACTTGTTTCTGTCATTGGACTGTGGCCATGCTGAGTAGGAACAAACACAGACACAAAGAAACACACACAGTAATCCACCCCACCCCCCGCCATATCGCAGTTCACCTATCACGGTTTATTATTCCTCCATGGTGTTGTTTTGCATTTGTAATAAAATAAATAGAAACAAATTATAAAAATAAAATTATAAGAATATACTTTACAATACTGTTTCTACTTTGCGCTGTGGGGTTTTGGCACATAACACCCACAATAGTCGAGGGATTACTGTACATACATAGATTTATATATATATATATATATATATATATATATATATATATATATATATATATATACATATATATATATATATATATATATATACACATATATATACATATACACACACACAAGAAGGGATGCTGAAAAGTTTTTCGCTTTAAGGGTGCCATGAAAGGCCTAGCTAGACAAAATTTTCAACTGCAAACATGGGGTCAGTATAATCACTGTACACCCTCTCCTCAAATTTGCCAAAAATTACATCGAATTACTGTTATTTTTATTATTCTTTCAGAGTCAATAACTTAAGTACCAGCAAAATACTGGGGTCATTGTAATCGAGTAGTCCCCTCCCCACAAAATTTCAGGCCTTGTGCCTTAAGTAGAAAAGATTATTATTATTATTTAAGGTGACAAGCTGGCAGAAATGTTAGCATGCTGGGCAAAATGCTGCTAAGCTTTTTGTCCATTTTTACATTCTGAGCCCAAATTCCACTGAAGTTGACTTTACCTTTCATCCTTTTGGGGTCAGTAAAATATGTACCAGTCAAGCATTGGAGTCAATGTAATTGACTAGTCTCCTCCACCAAAATTTCAGATTCTGTGTTCTGTGCTTATAATAAAAAGAATTATTATTGTAGTAGTAGTAGTAGTAGTAGTAGCAGTAGTAGTAGTAGTAGTAGTAGTAAGTAGTAGTAGTAGTAGTTTTGCCTTGTTAAATAGACTGGCTAGCATTTACTACTTCTTTTAACACTTGACAAATATTTGTGTCTAATCATCAACTCTTCACCTATACCCTACCTTCATTAATATCTTCATCATCATCATTTAACGTCTGTTGTCCATGCTGGCATAGGTTGAACCAGAAACCAGTCTGATTTGGTATATATTTAATGTTATATATGTGTATGTATCTATATATGTCGGTTTTTGTGCATGTATCTAGGTATGTGAATGTAAGTGTAAGCATATGCATGTATATAAGATTCACTCATGTACACATATATGTTCATATATGTATACATATATGTGCATGCACATACATAATATATAGGTGCAGGCATTGCTGTGTGGTATATCTAATATATACATAAAAATGTACAAACACATATAAACACACATGCATGCATATGTGTATATACATAGTGTATGTATGTATATATGTATGTAGGCATGTATGTATGTATGTCGGCATGTATGTATGTATGTATGTATACATGTGTGTGTATTGGGTCATCCCATATTTAATGCAATTTTTTTATACTTCTTTTATTTTTCAAAATTAAGATAAACGAAGTTCTTTTTTAATCTAAAATATACTTTCCTTCAGTTTCTACAATGCTCTTCCATCTATCTGGTAGACCTGCAAGGCCCCTCTTCCATAATTCACTTGTTTGTGATGAAAAATACTCCTCCAGTACTGTTCTGACCTCGTCTACAGAATTCATATTTTTTCTGTCCAAATGATTTTGAAGATTGTGGAATAAATGATAATCAGATGGGGCAATGTCTGGCGAATATGGTGGGTGGGGTATCATTTCCCATTCAAAATGCTCCAGCCTTTGGAATGTCATCTTTGCTGTATGTGGCTGAGCATTATCCTGATGGAAGAACACCTTTCATCTTGAAACCAAAGATGGTCGTTTTTCTTCTAGCACTGACTTAAGCCACTCAAGCTACTCGCAGTAGATCTCCTTTGTTATCATTTGGTTTGGGTTTAAAAGTTCAAAGTGGACTAAACTTTTCCTATTCCACCAAACAGATAAGACCACCTTATGTGGGTGAAGACCTTGTTTAACCTGGGGTGCTGATGTTTCTCCTTGCCCTACCCACTGACTTCAGTGCTTGACATTTTTATAGAGAATCCATTTCTCATCACCAGTCACTATTCAATCCAAGAAAGTTTCATTCATGAGACGTGACAGCAAAGAAGAGCACACAATCACTCGGAAAGTTTGTGAGGAACTCATTGACCCAATTTGCTGACATTTTTGATGGCACACAGGTGTCGATGAATGGTTGAATGACCAAATCCAAGATTCTCTGCTAGTTCCTCAACAGTTACAATGGGATTTTGTTTCACCAGAGTTTGCAAGACATCCTCGTTGAGCTCTACAGATCTTCCAGTACGAGGCTCATTTTCTAGGCTGTAGTTTCTGGCTCAGAATTTCTGGAACCATCATTGACACTGGCTTACACTTATTGTCTGATCCCCATATACTGCATTAATATTCCTCACACTTTCTGTTGCATTGTTGCCTTTATTGAACTCATGAAGCAAAATATGCTCTTTTGTTACTTCCATTATACCTTTGAAAAAATAACTGTTACAATCAAACTACAAACTTCAAAATTTGCATTAAGAATAAAGACAAGGTAAAATTACTACTTGCTTTTATAAGAAGTTGATGCAGGTAGTTTATTCAACCCCCTCTGATGCTTAGTTCATGTAACTGAAAAAAATCCGTATTATTTATGGGATGACCTAATATATATTGAGGTTTGTTTCACAGGTGGTTGCAATTGGGATTGTCCTATTCAAAGTGAAATTGAGGAGTTATTTGACTGAGTATAATACTAAAATATATTTTATTATACTATTAATATTTCATGATACTATTGTGTGTGTGTGCGTGAGTGTGTGCATGTGTGCATCCATGCGTAAATTCCTTCTGCATTGGATGGAGGAGAATGTTTGGGGAATGACTGTAAAACAACCTGATATTTGATATTCTGATGAAGTGATGAGAGGAAAAGTGGACACCATCATCATTTAATGTCCGTTTTCCATGTGATATGTGTTGGATGATTTTTACTGGAGCCAGTAAGGCCAGGAGCCACACTAGACTCCATTCATCTGTTCTGGCATGGCATTTTCAGCTAGATGCCTTCCTAGCGCTAACCACTCCACAAAATCTACTGGGTACTTTTTATGTAGCACCAGCACAGTAGGTAAGTTGCCTTCGACAGGAACATGTTAAGTAACCTTGAATTAACCCTGATTGAGGTTAGTTGTAATTGAGGTCAGCCCTGATTGAAATCAGCCATTTTCAAGGTCAGTTGTGATCAGTTTCGGCCCCAATCAATCAGCTCTATTTGAGATCAGTTGTTATTGATGGTCAGCTGTGACTAAGACCTTCCTATGATCAAGTCGATCCGTGTCCATCACGTTTGTTTTTACTTGGAATAATTTACTTTAAACTACATTATCCAATGTGCCCCCAACCTCCACCCCACTTTCTTTTTAAAATACAGTGTGATGTAGTTTTGAGGGTGATTTTGCTGCTATATCTAGCAGAATGAATGACCACATAGAAGCTCCTTCAGTGACAGTTAATGGGAAGACTTGAAGGAAATATTTGGTTCCATGGAATCAGATTTTTAATAATAATAAAATATAACAAAAGGTTAAAATTAGATGCAACACGAGGCACCTTGGGTTTTGGAAAAATAGAATATTAGATAACTTTAACCGTTTTGTGGCCATACATTGGTGAAATTTCATTCTACCAGTCTCCCTTCTGCCTCGGTTCCTAAAATATAATCGCAAAACTTAACCTGAAAGGACTAATCTTATTCTTAATAATGTTAAGACCTCACAGCTTTTTATTTTCCTTCTATCAGAGAACATTGCTCTTTTTTTAACTGAATTATTCATCATACCTATATTATTATCAACAAGCTTTGTGGATATGAAATTAAATAAAATTATTTAATTAGATGCCAGAATTTCTGGGAATGCCATTGTCATTGTATTACAAGATTCTGTATATGTCAACATTTGTACAACAAATGTTTTAGATGTACGAACAGAGGAGCAACAGCTTAACATTAAAAAAAATTTTAAAAACTGACATACATAAACACATTCATTCACTAATACATATGCAAACACACACATGCATAGACATATATGCAAAGCACACATTCATATACATGCACACACTCACACATAGATCTGTTCATTCAGAAAACGAACACCAGGAAGTTTCTAATTATTAAATGAATTCTTCATACTTTCATATTAATTATGCTCTTCATAACCATTAACACTAATTATATCAAACATGTGTGTCATTGGGAAATTACAAATAATGTCAACTCTTATCATATGACCAAAGTATTAAAAGAAATTGTGCTTTGAATCCTCGACCTCTTACATAGTTATAGGAGTGC
>NC_142937.1:71006941-71011941 GCF_046866305.1 Octopus bimaculoides | reverse complement strand
GTAAAAGTTGCTGGAATCCTTTAGGGATGTTCATGATTCCACTGGATTACTCATATCTATTTTTAATATGACTTTTCTAAAATTCTAAATTCTGGGTGCTGGAGCTATATTATCTTTTAAAATAACACAAACTAATCACACTAATAAAATACATTTTGTTTGTAGCTGTTTGTTTCTTTTTTCCATTTCTTTATCATCCAATGTCTGACCCATGCTGGGATGGAAATATGAATGTTAAAACCATAATGATGTCCATTTGTATTGCATGAATGTTATATGAATGTTCCATGTTGTTTTTTTATTGAGAATATTAATCAATTGGTTTTTTGCATACAACTTGCAGATGCAAGTTCCATCACTTGAAATCTCTACATACCAGATGCTAGCAGGCATTTAGGATCATCAGAGAGTATCTGTGCTATTTTAGGGCCTTCCTCTTGACAGCTTTATTGTACGCCAGCTACCCTCAATGAGATGAGGCCTCACTTGCTAGATCAATCAGTTGTTAGGTTTCACTCGATAATCTTCGAGCCATTGCTCATCGTCTCTTTTTAACCAAATCCAGTGGCTAGCCTTCTCCACTGTATTTTGCATATCACTCATGGTGGTATTTACCTTATGATAAGTTAGGCCTAACGATAACAGCAGTCGTCTCACACTGTGTCCAGCAAACCCTCTACATCCAACTTCGATTGGAAAATGCTCCGTTTTCCAGCCTGCGTCTTCACATTCCTCAAAGTGGTTTTTACAACAGTCAAACAAATGAGGTAGCCTCTGTGTTCAACCTGCTAAAAATAACAGCCAGATCTTACTCAGTCATACTCTATTGTCTTAAATCAGTGGTTCTCAGGGTCCCTATAAGATTTTGTAGGGTTCATATAAGATTTTGGTGGGGTCCACGTAAGCAAAATAGTAAATCAGGTGTTCACAATAGTATTTTAAAGGACCATGAAAAAATTTGGCTTTAGATGTATTTATTTTAAGAAACAGCAAGATTTCTTTCTCTAACGTTTTACATAGTTCAACCTACACAAGTTAATGAGTGAACAGCAACACAGGAATTTTGAAAGAACTATTTATAAAATTAGTTTTAAGCATCAAATGGCTATGGGGGTCTACCAGAGTGAAATAGTAATCAAAGGGGTTCATAAGTAAAAAAAAAAAAAAGGGGTTGAGAACTAATCTTAACCCTTTAGCATTCAGATTAATTTATCAAATATAATGCTTATTTATCCACTTTTTTTAAAATTGATCATATATTGTCTTGTAGCTTCAAGATTTTAAAGATATGAACATTTATTTTTAGAAGGACATTGTGGTATAGGTGTGAGTTGCTGGATCAGGCCAGTTTCAACATAAAACAGTTTGAATTTTTGGGCCAGATATGGCTAGTTTAAATGTTAAAGAGTTAAATAAAGAATACATTGGATGATGTAGCCTATGAGGTGCCGTGTCCAGGAAAACAAAAGATTGGATTACTATGGCTTGAATACCTATACTTATAGTTCTACTTGACCAGACCTGATCTGCAACTAAACAACTACAACAGCCAGGATTAAATTGTCTGTTCATCTTTTATTCATTGATCATTTGTATAGTTTAACTTTTACACCAAGATGAAATATGTCTAGTTTTGTTATTAATTGCTGGGTGTGAAGGTAGAGGAAGTGCCTATGACCTTTCTAGCCCTCCAAGACCAGTGAGGATGATGACATTAATGTTCCCCTTGAACCATTTACAAGTCAGACATAAACAAGGAGAGAATTCTAGAGGGAAGAGGGTATGGAGGAGGAGAAGGGTTGGGCCTTGTGGTTAATGAAGGACATGGTAGGATTGGATAGAAAGGTGATGACATTAGGAGAGATGAATGGCTTGAGAATGCCTAAGTAAAGGTGAGCATCAACCCATCCAACTCCAAAGAGCAGAGACCATTATAGTAGTGAGAGAAAACAATTCAGCCATGGGCCAGAGACTAGACTGGATCATATCTGAGTGACTTTATGTCACTCGGTCAGATGGCCCTTTTCTGGATGTGTTATGAGAAGTCAGTGTGGGTAGTGGCACCACTGTCCCAGATATGTGAGTAACACTATTCTATTTGTGGCCCTCACCTAATCTGTGTTTAGGAGTGCAAGGAAATTGTTTGTTAAAAATATGACTTTGTATCTTTATTTATTCCTAACCACGTTGCAACCATTATGTAAATTAAGTTGTGCTGCCTATAAATCATTTTTTTATAAGTGGCTCTCTGCTTCTTAACATTGACAGCTTGATAAACAGAAATAAGTGATCCCTGCGGATTTTGTAATGAAATGTGAAACTAGTTGATTTAATCCTCATTCTAAGCTGCTGAAAGTCCCTCAATTGAAGAGGTCTGTTTGCACCACTAGACTAAATATATGGTTATTAATTAAACATGTAACAAATCTTCTCTATATATATAAAGACGAGAATGTGTGTCTGTCTGTCTGTGTGAATCCCTAAAACTTGAGAACTACGCAACCAATTTCATTCAAATTTTACACATGCCTTACTTAGGGTCCATGTAGTGTCATAGGCCCAAAAATTTTTTAACTTCTTGCTTAGTATGAGCCCAGTGCAATATCACATCTCCACTATTTCAGTATTATGTGTCAAAAGTGAAACAATAAACATCTCTCTATTGTAATGTCAGATAGTTTCACTTTAATACTTTCGCTTTAATACTGAAACTATTAAAGTGAAACTATTATCTCACATATATATACAGCATACATGCATATATACATACTTACATATATATAATATATATATATATGTTATGTATATATATATGTATGCATGTATGTATACATCTGCACAAATGTATATATATATAGATGTATACATATACATGTATATATATATATATATATATATATATATATATATATATATACATGTGTATATATATATATATATATATATATATATATATATACATGTGTATATATATATATATATATATATATATATATACATGTGTATATATATATATATATATATATATATATATATATATATATATATACACATGTATATATATATATATATATATATACATGTGTATATATATATATATATATATATATATATATATACATGTGTATATATATATATATATATATACATGTGTATATATATATATATATATACATGTGTATATATATATATATATATATATATATATATATATACATGTGTGTATATATATATATATATATATATATATATACATGTGTGTATATATATATATATATATATATATATATATATATATACATGTATATATATATATATATATATATATATATATATACATGTGTATATATATATATATATATATATATATATATATACATGTGTATATATATATATATATATATATATATATACATGTGTATATATATATATATATATATATATACATGTGTATATATATATATAGATATATATATATATATATACATGTGTATATATATATATATATATATATATATATACATGTGTATATATATATATATATATATATATATATATATATATATATACATGTGTGTATATATATATATATATATATATATATATATATATATATATATATATGGGAGAATATACAAAAAATAACAACAGACGAGGACAGGTGGTGTAAATAACAAAAGTATATATTAGTATGACGCTCGGGAATACGGAAAGTCTTTGACGTTTCGAGCTACGCTCTTCAACAGAAAGAATACGGAGACAAGGAGAAAAACACGGAGAAAAAAAATTGAATAGTGTTCAGTCAACGGTCAATGTGTATATATATATATATATATATATATATAGATGTATACATATACATGTATATATATATAGATGTATATATATGTATACCTGTATATGTGTAGATGTCTATGTATAGATGTACATGTAATATGTACACATATATACATGCATACATATATGCACTCATACACACACACACACACACACACACACACACACATACCTAGGTGCAGGTGTGGCTGTGTGGTAAGAAACTTGGTTCCAAAACACATGGTCCTGGGTTCAGTCCCAATGTGTGGTGACTTGGCATGTGTCTTCTGCTATAGCCTCAGACCAACCAAAGCCTTGTGAGTGGATTTTGTAGACATATATATGTGTATGCATATATATATGTATGCATATATATATGTATGCATATATATGTGTGTATGCATATATATGTGTGTATGCATATATATTTGTGTATGCATATATATATGCATATATATATGTATGCATATATATTTATATAGGTTCTAAAACAGACAAGCCTTGCCCCACCCACTAAAAATATATTTGTGAAAATTTTATCCCTTCACTCTTAGTATCAATTACCTGATGTAATGCAGTTATTTTGCATCCAAATGATTCTCTTTTCTATACTATGGTATTCTATACCATGGTGTCCTATACTGTGGTGTTTTCAAAGCCCATTTTAATTTTTAAAATACCTTATTATTTGTTTGTCCACTCCTACTTTAAAATCCTTACACAGCCGCACCCTTCCTGTGATAAACACTGCTAATAAATGACATGTCATTGACATTTGTAGGCTGCATAATCTATGATAATGTACTTTAATGTATGATATTTACATTGCTGTTTTTTTTTTAAGTAATTTATTGGAGCCACCTGAGGTAGGGTGGTACCACAAACTTCATATCTTGAACAATGAGAGACAACCAACTCAAAACACATATTTAATGACCAGAAGAAGAAGAAGAAGCCAAATTAAATGTGTTTGATAGTAGTGCCAGCTCTGGCAAAACTGTTCAGTTGTAACCCAATATGTAACCAGAGATACATCTTTATCAATTTAGATGTGTGGCCAGGATTGTATAATAGGTTAAGTCTACCTAATTAGCTTTCTATAAAGTGTATCTGGGTTAGGGTAGAAGCAACGAACTAATCCACAGATTCCGAAAATGTTCTCATCTCATGAAAATACCAAAAAG
>NC_142937.1:70994441-70999441 GCF_046866305.1 Octopus bimaculoides | reverse complement strand
CTTCTAATTTAAACATTCAGAATTGTTTGTTTTCTTCTGGGAGGTGGGGAGGGGTTTCTTCTCAAATGTCCACACTTTGCCTTCCGTCTGTCTTGTTTAATTTAAGATCATGTATCTGGTATCAGACACTCTTTCCTTTTCCATTTCCTCCCCCTCCACCCCCACCTCTCTGTCTTCATACTCAGCCTGTATATCTGGTACTTACTCTGCATGTGTATGTGCGTGTGTGTGTGTGTGTGTGTGTGTGTGCTGTTCACTTGTGTCCTTTCCTTTTCTTTCATATTTTCTTTAAACCAAATGGATATTTTTTATATATCTTTTTAGTTTATCTTAGATCAAAAGATGCTACAGTAGTCACCTCCAAACTTTCAACTAGTTTTTCTACATTTGAGCAAATAATAATAAAAATGATAATAATAATAATAATAATAAAGAAAGCACTAATAATGATAAAGAAAATAATAGTAATAATAATAATAATAATAAAGAAAACAAAACTAACAACAATAATGTTGATAAAAATAATGATGTTGGTGATAATAATAATGATAAGGATGATGATGATAATAATAATAATAATAATAATTAGAAAAAATAGAAAGATGAATAATGTATTTAGATAAATAAATTAATGGATAAATGATAAAAATAGAAAAAAAAAGAAGCATTGAAAGAAATAGAGAATGATAGAAGTTGAAATAATGAGAGAAAGACAGATAAATAGAAAGTGTTATAGAATTTTATATATAAAAAAAAAGTACATGGAAAAAAATTGGCAGATAAGAAAGAAATATAGACAGATAATGGAGCTCCCCTGCACTGAAGGTACAAACTAGTACCCTCTGTCAATTGAAAGGAAAAACACTAGCTATATACATATGTGTATATATATATATATATAAAATATTTGTGTGTATATTGATAAGAAAAAGCTTGAAATCAGATAATTTGGAAGTCTGCTGCTGCAGGAAAATATGAAGAACGAAATAAATCAACAGCTGAACAGATACAAATCTGTTAATCTATAATTGTTATCTGTATGTAGGTAGGTAGGTAGGTCTTTAACTGGTTCCATGAAAATATATTTATCATTTTGTATTATTATATCTTATTGTGGCTGTGTAGTCGAGATGTTTGCTTCCCAACCAATGTAGTTTCAGGTTCAGTTCCACTGTGAAAGGCATCATGCTATAGAAAACCTTCATCAATATTTTCAATCTGACTTAGGCACACCTCAAAAAAGTGAATACTAAAACAATGATGAAGATGGGTTTTATTTTTATTATCGTTATTATTAGATAACTGACAGAATCATTAGCACATTAGACAAAATACTTAACAGTATTTCTTCTAGCTTCTTTACATTTCGAGTTCAAATCCTGCCAAGGTCAACTTTGCCTTTCATCCTTTTGGAGTGACTAATAAAGATGTCAGTTGAACACTGGGGGTGATGTGATCAACTAAACCTCTTCCCTCAAAACTAGCCTTGTACCAAAATCTAAAATTACTATTATTATTGTTGTTGTTGTTATTCAACATTTAACGTCTGTTTTTCAGGCTGGCATGGGTTGGATGACTCAACAGGAACTGGCAATGTCAGGGGTGGCATCAGGTTCCATAATCTGTTTTGGCTTGTTTTCTCCAGCTGGATGCCCTTTCTAGCACCAACAACTCCACAGAGTGTACTGGGTGCTTTTTACATGGCACCAGCATCCACACCAACGATTCTTATGTAGTGTCTTGGTTTCCAGATCTTAATTCTGTTATTATCATTAACTTTACTATTATTATTATTATTATTATTATTATTATTATTATTATTATTTCCACCAAGGTTGACTTTGCCTTTCATCCTTTCAGGGTCGATAAATTAAGTACCAGTGGTCAATAGCAATTGACTAGCCCCCTCCCGAAAAATTTCAGGCCTTGTGCCCCTGTAGTAGAAAGAATTTTTATTATAGCCATCATCCTCATCATCATTATTATTATTATTATTATTATTATTATTATTCTTATTATTATTAAAGGTGGCAAGCTGGCAGAATCGTTAGCATTTTTTTGTCTGTCTTTACATTCAAAGTTAAAATTCCACCAAGGTCAACTTTGTCTTTCATTCTTTCATAGTTGATAAAATAAAGCACCAGTTGAAAACTGGAGGCACTTGTAATTGACTGCCTCCCCTCCTAAAAAAATATAGTAGAAGAAATCATAAAACTACAACATGCAATATTATTTAGCAGAGATGTTGCCTTGTAGTTTGTTAACAAGTTGCATCTTTTGAAATTTTTCTTAGAATTCTTGCAGAGTACAGGATTGCACTTTGTAGGTTGATAAAGCAATCTTATTTCAATATCATTCTGCCACTTGTGTAGCAGTTTGTATGTTGTGCTAAGTGCACCAATTTACCACTAAAACAATTATCACCTTAGTATCTTTGTCTTCCACAATCTCATAATCTCTCTGGTTAGGTCTTGATATTACATCAGATGTAAATGACGATGTACATACACACACACACACGCACGCACATGCACACACACACACACACACACACACACACACACACACACATGCATACATTCAGTTTCTGCCTACCAGATCCACTTACAAGGCATTAATAGACCTGGAGCTGGAGTAGAAAACATGGCCACGCTGTGGGACTGAACCCAAAAACTACGTGGTTGGGAAACAAGCTTCTTACCACACAACCACACCTGCACCTATGTGTATGTGTACACACACACACACACACACACACACACACAGAGTTAAACACTTGATTGTGATTCAAGAGAGATTTAGTTACTATTCCTAACTAGTTCAATAACATGTAAAGCAGTCATGGATAATCTGCATCTCATGAGCCACATGTGCATTTGTGGCTTGCAGGATTTCCTGAAAGACATGCCTAGCAAAAAACTACAATAGCTTTTTTTCCTTTTCGTTTTCTAGAAACAGGGTGCATGCCTAATGTAGAAGCTCCCCTCTTTTAATCATTTTATCATTTGTTTCCACAATAAATAATGCTCTTTCCTGCCACCTTGTTGAGCTGTACTTCAGTCTGGCTCTGAGTTTTATTGGATATTTTAAAGTTATTTTTCTCATCATTCCCACCACAGATCTTCTCTAATTCTCACAAGCACTGCCATTTATCACCAATATAGGAACTATCTGCACCTAGTTGTCATCATGCATTTAAACCCCCAGTCATGAGGACATACACACACACATCTATATATATGAATGGTTGTGATGAAATGTTCATTGAGGGTGTATATATATCCTGTATGTATGTATGTGTGTGTGTATATATATATGTATATATACACACACACATATATGAATAGTTGTGATGAAATGTTCATTGAGGGTATATTATCCTCAAGTTGTCATTACTTCTATTATAACCTCTCCTAACTGCTATTGACCTATTTCTCGCTTGTTCATTCTTTGGTTTATATCAGCTTTTCAACAAACACACACACACACGCACACACACACACACACACACACATCTTTTGTAAACCCTGACTTCCTTTTATTTTACTTTAATAATTTTATTTGAAATCTTCACATAAAATATAATGATTTGAACAAATATCTCTATATACACCTCTATTAACACACACATCATGGGTGGCGAGGTGCATTTTTATCTCAACCTCTGTAAAGCTATATATACACACACACACACACACACACACACACACACACACACACACACACACACATGTATGTGTGTATGCATAATTTCAGGGTGTGACTAGTTCAAAAGGAGCTAATCTCCAGCAATTTAGAGTACTCAAAGATAAGTCTGGGAGTTTTACATACTAATAAGGTAGCTTTAGACACTTTACCCTTTGTTTTCTATATGCGCCCATCAATATCAATCTCAACAGAAAAAACATTTTGGTCTTTTTGGCTATACATACCAAAACACTATGTGTCTCAAAAGGGTTAATAATGTAATGATAAAGTCCTTTTCTAAATTTTTCATTTTCATTACATTTTTTTTTTTAATTATGGAACAAAGACAGTATAGTTCAACAGAAATATATTAATAAAAGGCTTAAATTTTATGTATTTAAGTACATGTCATTATTATTATTATTATTACTATTATTATTATTATTGAGTGAGAGAGCAGTGCATGCCATCAAATATATGAAGCCCAATAGGCCTAAACAATAGCAACAACAATAACAACATCAACAATAGCAGCAATGGCAGCAAAGATTTTTCAAATTATTCTAAAACGATAAAAAAAAAATGGGGGGAAATATTAAACTGGAACCTGATAATATTACATAATGACATTGACTGAGAATAGAAAGAAAATGATTTTTGGAACAATTCGAACTGTTCACACTCTTGGAGAGTCTGCAAGTACTTTATTTATTTATTTATTTATTAGATGGAATGGTGTGATGAACTAACTGCTGCTGCTGAGAATTGCTCAGTGTGGGATGGTGGGGCAGGGAGCAGCATTTGGCTGGGAGTTAAGTTGGAAGTAACGTTAGTCCCTATTATCTGTTTTCTCTTCTGCATGCTTAGAATCATTTCAAAAGATAAAGTTACTGAAAATAAGATTCATCAAAAAGATAACTTTAGTAAATAATCTGTACTTCTTCAGTGAAAAGGACCGAGTTTATGTGCTCTCAGGGTATAAAACATTTCCTTTAATATATACAATATTACTTATTATAAATACAGATATATTAAGTACAAAGTGAAGCAAAAAAAGACCCCTCTCAGATTCTTATTCTTGATAAACATTTCAACAAAAATCGCATGATCTGCACTGATCCAAACAACAAGCATAACTCAAACGCAAACAGTAAAACATTAGCTATATGAAGATACTAGCACCATTTGTCCAACTTCACTAACGCCATGCTAATGCCCAAGAAAAATATGGGAGGTTTTTCTGTTGCACCCTGTACTTATTAAATTCATTACACTGTAGATGTTGTTTTTTCTATGGCTGTTGTTGTTGTCTC
>NC_142937.1:70984441-70989441 GCF_046866305.1 Octopus bimaculoides | reverse complement strand
ATGGATATCCACATATCACATTGTGGAGGCATGTGGCTTCGTGGTTAAGGTGTTGGACTCATGATCGTAAGATTGTGGTTTCGATTCCTGAACTTGAGTGAAGCATTGTGTTCTTGAGCAAAACACTTCATTTCACATTGCTCCAGTCCACTCAGCTGGCAAAAATGAGTAATCCTATGATAGACTGGCATCCTGTCCAGGTGGGGAATTTATATGTCATGGAAACCAGGAAACTGGTTCTAATGAGTCAGTATGACTTGAAGAGGAAACTTTTTTTTATTTGTGTATCACATTCTTGTGTTGTCTTGGATACATGATACCTGAATTATCAGGAGTTACAAGTGGAAATCTTTTTGTCACATGTCTGCTCATATCAAGATGCAGCTAGGATTAAATAATAATAACAACCACCCACTAACTTAATATATCGTATACATCACTTATAGAGGGAGCTTTTTTATGGTTGCCTTATCTGCTAGAAATATCAGTCCTTCAAATCTTGTTTTCAGTCTTAAGAAACACAAATACAGGTCTGAAAATTATAATAAGGAACAGGCATGAGTGGAACACTTTGAATCGTAGGTCTGTTTATTTTGGCCTAAACAACAGTAACATCAAATTAGCACACCACACCAGTTTTAGTCACCACTACTACTGCTACCACCACAACCACCACCACCACCACTACTACTAGCACTACTATAGTCTTCACATTACTAATAACTCACTTGACTAGTCTTCACGCTACTATTAATATACTACAATTTTCTACCCTCACCACTGCTGCTGCTGCTGCTGCTACTACTACTACTACTACTACTACTACTACTACTACTACTACTACTACTACTACTACTACTACAGCTGCTGTTACTACTACTTCTACTGCTGCTACAGCTACCGCAATAACACTGCCAGCCCTCCCACATTACTAAATCTACTACTACCACTGCTATACTAATACTAGTACAACTATCTACCATCCTATTATTGCAACTACTACTACTACCATCAACAACCACTACAACCACTACCTCTATTACTATAAGTCTATAAATACCACCACCACCAGCACTGCTACCACCAGCACCGCTACCACCAACACCACTACCACCAACGCTCATTTATCAAACTATTAACTCTGACACTCCTCATTTATATTCGTTTATATTTAATTGCCATCAATGAAATACTCTCAGATACTCTTCCTACTGAAGATGGTAACCTGGTCAGTAACAATTATGCAACCTAATTTTGCTATTTAGTGTTCTCCTCATTAAATTCATTATGATTGAGGTTTAATTAAGGTTTCCGTATTAATGGGCTAGTATTGTCACTTGGAAATTTCCTTACAGCCTCAGTTCTACAAATAACATTTATTGTTGTTGTTGTTTACTCTCTATTTCTTCTCCCACCCTCTCACACCACTAGATCAATCCTGATCAAATAGTATGTTCGAAATCTTTACTTCCATGGTCATCAGTACCTTATATTTTCATATTCACACTTGCACATGCAGTCACACACTTGTATATACTATCGCACACATATGTATGCCATCACATACATGCACACACTGTCTCTCACATGCATGCACATGCTGTCTCAAATATGCACATTGTCACATACACACAAGCTATCACAAATACATACTGTCACATGTTTAATTGTTGCTAGTTTGGTGCCCCATCAAAGCCTTGTCCATAATGGCTGAAGCAATCTGAAAAGAATTATTTTTAGCCCAAACTGCTGCTAAAACAAAATCAGTGGATTTGTATTTTGTTGGCTATAATGATTCCTTGTTTCTACTCAGTTTTATCTAAAACTCATTCTATTTCATTTTATTATTTTTATATCTGTATAAATTTATTCTCTCTCACTGCTACCATAACCTTATCGTTTACTGTCCCTCACTGCTACCATAACCTTATCGTTTACTGTCCCTCACTGCTACCATAACCTTATCGTTTACTGTCCCTCACTGCTACCATAACTTGAACATTTATACCTCTCACCGCTGCCATGACTTCCTCATTATTTTTACATATTGACTTTTGTTGACTTTATCTCTTTTATTTGTAAACTCTAAACCTTTGACCTTTTATCAATACAATAACAGCACCTGTCTTTTGGAAAAACACTAGAGTTGTGTGTTTTTGCTCTGACATAATTGTCAACTCTAAGTCAATGTGTGCATGATATAACCTCTAGACAATGAGGGGAACCCAAGGGAGCCAGGGACATCCTACTCCCTTTACAGGAAGTAGTGATAAAAGCCACAAGATAAAACAGAACAACAAAAACACAAAATAATAGGAAAGTTTACTTTGTTAAAGACACCAGAAACTGTTCTACAAGAATCCTTTCCTATCTTTTCTTATGATGGCAAAATGCTAAGAACTTTCTAGAAACAAGAAAATTTTAGTTTCATTATTATTTGTTTGCAGGAGGTTAGGGGCTTTTTTAGCTTCTATTTTATGCAGGTTGCTTCAAATGTTGTTTTAAATATTTTACTCATGTATGCATTATTTTATTCCTCATCATGTATGAAGAGGACACGATATGTAAATTGGCTTGCCTTGTAAACAATGGCTGATTGTGGCTTGCTGTTGTGGTCTTCTTTTGTTCTCTGTGATTTAATTTATTCCCAGTGTATCTGGCGGACATTACATCACAGTGTGTGTGTGTGTGTGTGTTTTGTGTGTGTGCATAACATGTTAGTGTATGAGAAAAATTTCTCTACTCCATAAAGAGACTGAAACAAAAGTCTTTATCTTCCAAGGAAGTGTAATATATTAGAAAAAATAATAAAAATACACAATCTTTAGTTGACATTCTGGTTGGCTTATGTTTGGAGGGGTGGATATCACTGAACATATGAAAGGTTTTTAATCCTAAATCAGAGGCATAGAAGCAGTACCTATGACAGACTTGTCCAGACAGGTGATTTTAAATGGGCAGTTTGAACATGGAAATGCTTCCAGGATAAACAAAGGCAGGAAAGAATTTCTTGAGAGTTGCTGACTAAGTTTTCCAGGAATTAGGCTAAAGTAGAAATCATCATTGATGAACATTGTCATCAGTTTAATGTACATTTTTTTATGATACTGGTTTATCTTTTATTTTTTACTTGTTATAGTCATTAGACTGTGGCCATGCTGGGGCACCACTTTGAAGAATTTTAGTTGAATGAATTGACTCCCAGTGCTTTTTTTTTCTTTTAAAGCCTGTTACTTATTCTGTTGATCACTTTTGTTGAAGTGTTAAGTTATGGGGACATGAACACACCAACGCCAGTTGTCAAGCATGGTGGAGGACAAACACAGACACAAAGACACACACACACAACAGACTTCTTTCAGTTTCCATCAACCAAATTCACTCACAAGGCTTTGGTTGGCCCAAGGCTATAGTAGAAAACACTTGCCCAGCGTGCCATGTAGTGGGACTGAACCCAGAACTGCATAATTGAGAAGCAAGCTTCTTACTATACAACCATGCCTGTGCCTATTGTATTAAATGGATCTATAACCCAGCCTACCACTCATCCATTCCCTTTTTAACAATTTTGACCAAATGGGATGAGGGATTGGCTGGGTTATAGTTCCTGCATCATCTCATCTTTAAGACTGGAGGGTCTCAAATGTCCTGGGTAAGACTGCATCCAACAGGGAAGGTTGAGAGGGTCCATCTCAAGAGTTTTAGGGAGTATGGAGCTACTCTTTAGTCACCACTGCTACAAGGTCCACTCTGGTTTGAGACAGTAGTACCTGCCAAGGGCCCCAGTTATAGATCAGGAATTACCAGGTACACCAGCTAGTAACATATAATGAATTTCAAAACACAATTTACATTCATTAAATATATGTATTAAGCCTTTGTTAAATATACTGCATTTGTTTCAATTAATTTTGAAAATTATTAAAGTATCTAATAAATTAACTTAGTTATTATTAAGATAATGTTTGAAACATGAATTAAGATGAAATTTTAATGGAAAGTTTTAATTTAGACCACTATAAAACAGGAAGTTTGTATCACAGAACCAATGTCTGTCTCAGGTATCAAAAAGATTAAACCATTCCTTTATAAACTGTGTGGGTGGAGATCCTCTGTTTTTTTGTTATTACACTGAGGTTGTCTTATTCCCGTGTACCTAGATATTCTTGAAACATTGAGTGGATTTGTGAAAATACATTATGTAAATTGTTTGTGTATGAGTGTGTGAATATTGAAACATAATAGAAAACTGATACAATTCCTTATTCAAGTTCTAATTTGAAAGTTACAGGAATGTCCAAACCATACTACTAGTATTCAGAGGTATTGTTTTTAATACAATATCTCATGATATTTTTAGCTGGGCTTGCTATTTTGTGTGGGTATATGACAGCACTCGGTTTAACTTTACATCATATGTTATAAACACTTCCTTTACAATTACCTATCCTGTTGGGTGTCATTAGCATTTTTCATTTTGCTTTTTCTTTAGAATTACCTATCCCACTAATGACACTCTCCAGGAAACGGATAAGTTCATTTAGTTTAGTTAATAAACAAGTTCAAACTTTTTCAGTGAGTCAAAACTCTATGACTCAGGTATATACTTTGTAGTTATTTAATCTACGTGCTGGTAACTAAATAACAGGAAAAGAAATGTCTACCATGTTGACTTAGCTTTTAATATGTACTCTGTAGACAAAAAAATATTTGCTGGTTCCACAAGAAACCATTAACAATTACAAGATATCTTTCTTTCATTTCTAAATGTCTCTAGCACTGATTTATCTATATTTTTTATTATATTTGTAAAATTAGACACAATAAACTGGATAAACCTCTTCCTTGCCTACTAAATCTTGGGCATAAAAAGGTTGCAGCAAATCATTCGAAATATTTAACTATATTTGATGGCATATAAGGTGCAATTATTTTTATTGGTTTTTGGGGTGGGGTTTATATTCAGAAAATGTCTCAAAATTACCCCAAGTCTTGTATGC
>NC_142937.1:70954767-70966441 GCF_046866305.1 Octopus bimaculoides | reverse complement strand
CGTATATATATATATATACGTTTATATACGTGTATATACGTATATATATATATAATATATATACGTATATATACGTATATATATATTACGTATATATACGTGTATATATATATATATATATATATATATATATATACGTATATATACGTATATATATATATATATATATATATATACGTATATATATATATATATATATATATATATAACGTATATATACGTATATATATATTATATATATATATATATATACGTATATATATATATATATATATATATATACGTATATTACGTATATATATATATATATATATATACGTATATATACGTATATATATATATATATATATATATATATATACGTATATATACGTATATATATATATATATATATATATATATATATGGCATTGGCAGTAGTCATGTGGTAGGTAAATTCATAAACCACAATAGCAAAGGTGCATAGGTTAGTGATTACATGTTGACCTCACAGTCCCAAGCTTGTGAGTTCGATTTCGAGACCATGTGGCTTACAATGTCCTTGAGCAAGCTACTTCACATTTTGTCTTGTTCCAACCTAATCAACTGAAAATGAATACCAGCCAAGTACTTGTGCAGCCCGCTTTCTCTCCATGTGTCACATCCTTGGTGCTCCAACTAGATTAAAAGAGACCATGTCAGTTCATGTCTAGACAGTCCCCTAAAACTATTAGCGAAAGCTTGGTACATAGTAGTAGCTTGCAATTGACAGTTACAGTGCGTTGTTTTGTTTTTAATTTGGTTACCCAGGCATAGGTCTAGCAGCAGTTTTCTATGCCAATGAGATATGGAAAAGCACCATGAAAAATCAACAGAAAGCTAGATATGTTCTACCAGATGATCGAGAAGGATTATGAGAACCTAACATGTAACCACTGAAAACGTTCCTAAGACCACTTGGTGAAAACATCACAGAATAAAGATAGAAACTAACAGGACCAGCTACCAGAACATGACAATTTTAAAAGAGCTTTTAAATGGACACCACTGGAGGGAAAAAGAAAGAGGAAGACTGAAAAGTACATGGCAGAGAACACTGATAGCCAATATGAGAGAGGTGAATATTGCATGACCAGATATAGAGAAAATTGCCGGCCAACAGAAACCAGTGGCGCCAACTTGCTGCCTAATGTGCTTGGGAACACAGGAGGAACTAATATTGACACTCAAGTAACAAAGTTTCTAACCTGTAAACGTAATAAGTTTCAGTATATTCCTTTATCTGAAATCCTGGCAAGTGGCCCTATGTCACACTAACCGTGTCAGCAACAACACACACACACACAGATATGTGCATGAGCACGCACACGTTTTTGGAAAAAAAAAAAAAATGAAAGTCAAACACCTATAAAACATTTAATTCAAGCCTGCAATTTAACACCAATTAATAATAATAATAATAATAATAATAATAATAATAATAATAATAATAATGATAATATAAACGTCGGTTCATTTTACCATTTTACTCCTTTAGTTTTAGCTGAGAAAGTAAACACTCCAGCAATTGATATATGTCTATATATCTATGTGTGTACATAGATATATAGACATATATCAATTGCTGGAGTGTTTTTTACTTTCTCAGCTAAAACTAAAGGAGTGTATACATACATACACACACACACTAATAGTTATAGAATAGTTATTTGATATACAATAAAAGCCATTACACACACACAAACGCACACACACACACACACACACACACACACACATACAAATTTATATACACACATGATTGTATGGTATTTTATTCTATTGTTCAAAACGAAACCTCTGTTCTTGTTTCTCTTTGATTTAATGTGTTTGGAAAGTGACTTCATCTGAAACCGGATGTTGAAACTGAGACTTATTAACACCAGGTTAAAACTGATTCAATGTTTTAAAAACAAATGCTGTTTATCATAGAGTGCCTCAGTGTTTCATCACACTTCTGAGACCTGGACACTGCCAAGTCCACAATATCTTGCTGTTTAAATGACTCTTCAACGATGTAACTGTGTGGTCATATATGTATGAGTGTGTGTGTGTGTTTTGGTGGGTGCAATCCAAACCAATGTTTTTGCATATAACTGTTGTCATGTGTTCAGCTACTAGCCAGTACTTTGCTGATTGTCAGGCTGAGAAAAGCAAGCTGTCAAAAGTATTGGTTTTGGATTTTGGCAGAAAGTCAGCAGGTTTGGAGGAGGAGTAAGTCAATTACATCAATCCCAGTATTCAACTGATACTTATTTTAACGATTCCAAAAGAATGTAAGGCAAACCTCAACCTTGACTGAATTTGAACTCAGAACATGAAGACATGAAATGCCACTAAGCTTTTTGGTTGGTTTGCTAAAGACTCTGCCAATTTGCCACCCTCCTCAATAAGAAATATTCAAAGAAGTTTAACGAAAATATTTTGATTGATAAAGAACAATAAAAATTCAGTTCTATTAAACTGATATATTCGGAATATTAAATGTGATATATGTGTTTGGTGAACACTAGTTAATATATATCAATATTTGGCTGGAAATTAATGAGTTTTAGCCTTAAATTAATTACCCATGCTCTTCCAGATACAGTTCACTAATAAGCCAACTGCTCAAAAAGGTTTCAGGTGTTTATTGACTCCTTTGGATAGCTGTATAGAATTCCAAGGGAACAATACTGATTACTTTGCTGTACCTCTGCTCTGGACAATGATCTGAATTAAGGTCGAAGTGATTCAAAGATATAGATAGATACAAAATGGTGAAATCAATCAGCAGTCCTAGTACTTGATTGAGTTTATCTGGAGAGGACTGAAACTCACAGCTAACTAAATGCCACAAAACATTTAGATTGATGCTCTACCGATTCTTTTATTTTACTACAATCTCTTTTAAAAGATAATAGCAAACATCAATACTTATTGATAACAGCTTGATCTGAAAGAAAGATGGTTCTCTTTTTATCAAGTGATACTAACACACAACAGAGGAGTCCTTCATGCCTTTCCCGAGAACTGAAATACTTATTCTGGAGTTCAGCTTTATTAGGGACTGTATAACACCAAGATGGTATATTTATAATTTACTCTATGGCATCCAAAAAATTAATTGAATGGATACCAAACAGAGATTGATAGAAAGAAGAAGTATAGGTAATTAAATCAACCCAGCACCTGACTAGTTCTCCTTTTATCATACAACCCCCTGATGGAGGAATTTGAACTTAGATCTCTCTATACTGTACCAACCAGTAGCACTATGCTCTTCTGTCAACCTTCTTTAGTCAACAGCGGGAGGAGTTGAATGATGGATGTGCCACAAACAACATTAATTATAAGAGTGATGTGACATAAATATAATTCCATCAATGTATTATTCTAAGTTACCTGGGCTCACTGCTCCTCACAGGAATAATGTATCAGTAGGGTTTAACTCACCCACTTGAGACAGTAAGCAGCTTTAAGAAAATTTGTCTGGGGTTGTCAGCCAACCACACAAAGATAAATGGTAAAGTTGACCTTGAGATTTGAACTCAAATTTCAAAGGGCAGGAACTAAATACTGCAACCTTACTCTATTATATCCATTTGCCACCCCTAAATGCTCCAGTAATGTGACTCTTTTCATAATAGTGTCAGTGAGAGCAGTGTAAGAGCAAAATATGTAGAATTGTGTAAAACATTCCCTGTAGTATCTAATAATGTCCCTTAACATTCTGAAGTCAACCTTACATTTACTTCACCCTTCCGGGGACAATAAAAATAAATATCAGTCAATCACTGCTGGATCAATATAATAGACAGAGGACTTCTCCAAAAAGGTGTGGTTTTGAAACTCTGTTAGAAATTAGTATAGATGCTGCACAAAGTCAGTAATTTTTGCGTGGAAAGGATTGATAATATCCGTCTCAACACGTAACTGGTACTTTATATCTTAACGACCCTGAAAGGATGACAGGCAAAGGTTAACTTCTGCAGGATTTGAGCTCTGAACGTAAAAGAACCTAACTAAATTCACATGGTTGTCTGTACCTGCCACTCCAATAAGCCAATAATAAACATGACATAAAGCGACAAGCTGGCAGAGTCGTCTGCACAAAATGCTTAGCAGCATTTCGCCCGCCCTTCCTGTCTGAGTTCAAATGTTGCCGAGGTTGACATTGCCGTTTAACCTTTCAGAGTCAATAAAATAAATACTAGTTGAGCAATGGGGGGGGGGGGGTCGATGTAATCGACTTACTCCTCCCCTGAAATTGCTGGCCTTGTGTCAAAATTTGAAACCAATAATAAACATGTCAGGAAGATTCAAAAATAGTATAAAACAACGTGATACGGAAAGTGAGGAAAGATATTGTGTTAAAATGTAATTATATAAGATAAACTTGTCTTCCACTCATTCTCCATTATGTGTGTGTGTGTGTGTGTGTGTGTGTGTATGAGTGTCTCTCTGTACACATGTTTATAAATGTGTCTCTGCGTCGATATATATATGCGTATACGCATAGGTGCGTGAACACACACACACACACACACACACACACACACACACACAATTTATTTCATGAGAAATAAATTTAAAGAAAAGAAAATGCAGTGAGGTGTTTAGAACCGTAGGGAAGATTGCGTAATACGGAAACGTTAATCATTCAGGAAATGGTATCTTCCTGTCCAGCCACTGGGCAAAATATACAAGTGTCCTGATATTTATCCGGTCATTCAAACCAATCTTAACCAGCTTTGTTTGAATATTTAAGAATTACCCGATATCTTGAGGCTCTCATCCGCGGTTTAGGCTGAAGACTGAAGGAGAATTAAAAAAATAGTCTTCTGCTTTGATATTTTGTTGATATTATGAATACTTTTTGACAGAACAGACGAAGCAGTCTGCTAAATGGATTCAGCAGATAACCGTGGTACATCTCATACATGTGGGTAGGTGTTCAAATATTACACGAGTAGACAGAATAGTGGACATGAGGCTGTGTACACGAAGGACGGATACTTGCAGATCCAGTGCAGAACCATGTGAACATACAAAGCAAATGCGGGGCAATGGATCAAAGGAAAACAGACGGGTTCGTGGATGAGTGCTAGCAAAATGGGGAATCGGAAACTAGAGTAATGAAGAGAGAGACTTGTGGATCAGTGCAAGCGGGATGGGGGTTGTGGATTAGTGGAAGAAGGATAGGAAAATGATAGGAAAATGCAATATTTACTTAGTAGAGATAAGAACTATAAGCACTACCTAAGAAGTATCCCTGGTGGCTTATGTGCGATCAGTGCCAATAAAAATTGTATAATTCCTCTACAAAGCGCTTTTAATACAGTAATTACGAACGCTTCGAAACACGCATCCGATAACAGTATCAACAACAGCAACAATATCACAAATTGGCACAAAGCCACACACTGGCAGAAGGAGCTGTAGAGCCGACTGAATCAACTCAATAACATATCAGGTACTTTATTTTATCGACGTCGGTGGGATTCGAACTAAGGACACCGACGAGCAAAACTGCATTTAATCCAAACCCTTAAATGATTAGGGTTTCTTGGCACAAGACCACTAAATCTGTAGGAAGTGAGATAAAGTCGACCGAAGCGACCCGGTACAGCTTGGTATATGTTAGTATTTTATCAACCTCGCTGTTGTTTAGTTTCAACTAAAACCTGATCGAATAGACGGATGATCAAGACCATACCCTTCATGATCATCTCGCCGTTATGGTGTGAGTGAGTGCGTGTGTGTGTGTGTGTGTATATATATATATATATATATATATATAAAAATTGTAAATGCAAAAATAAAAAACAAAAACACAAAGGATTCTGCGGTACACGTGTTTCAAGCTTTATAGTTGTTACATCAGTGTATAATTGACAATATAAAGCTATCTTCAGCCGCAAATGTATGTATTCTCTCCCAAGAATTATATCACATAGGCGTTAAAGAAGGAAGAAAGATGAGATATAAGAGGTGAGGTTCCCTTTGGTATTTTGCATTGTACCATACCTCGTAGAATTCTTAATTTGATATATTTATACATAATTTTCTCGGTACTCCGGAATCCGTCCATACCTTGCCACAATTCAGTGTGTAGTGTTAAGTTGGTGGTTAAAAACAATACAATAATACAATAAAATATATATATATACACACACACATATATATAAATATGTATATATGCGTATAAGAAGGGATGACCAACTAAGTGGACATCCAATATGTGTATATATATATATATATATGCCTGTCTGTCTCCAAACACACGAATACGCACACTTATCACTGGTTATATAAATCCACAACTCGTCGATCTTTAACTATTTTTTTTTAAGTGCCAACGAACGAAACTCTCACCCCTGAGTCACTCTGTTTCTTCTGCTAAATATTAATAAAAAAAAAATATACATAAACTCATGTTATGAGTTCCATTTTTCCAGTTAGGATCACCAAATTAGTGTACATATAAATATAGACAGCAGTTTGCAATGTGACTTGGGTGTTAGAAACACCTACATTGTTAGAAATAAGAGCTAAAATGCTCTAATGCTGTAGTCAAAGCACATAATTGTATACATATACACTGACAGGAACTATAATCGTCCGACACACGCACACACAAACGACATTTTTTTTTTACCTAGACACAACTTATTAATTAGTCATGATTATTTTTTAATTGCAGCAAATGTAATTTATGTGCAAAAACAGTAATCCTTCGCCACATCGCGGTTTATTATTTAAACTTACGTCGATTCCTCAGTGGTGGTGTTTTGCATTTATAATAAAATAAATATATACAAATTATCCTTTCTATTAAAGGCACAAGGCCTGAAATATATATATATATATATATATATATATATATATATATATATATAGTACTGTTTCTACTTCGCGGATTTTCACCTATCGCGTGGGGAGGGTTAGAACGTAACACTCGCGATAGTCAAGGGATTACAGTAGTTAAACAACAACAACAAATCCCCCCCCTCCAAAAAAAATAATAGAAGTGACATTATGCGTATAATGAATCTTGTGTAAATATCTACATAAGTGTGTGTATATATGCGTGTTTGTTTTACACACATGTCTTCACAGGAATATATAGATGTTTGTGTGTGTATGCGACAGATATGTACGTGCGCAATTCTCATGAAAAGTTACCTGACTACACACAGACACACTCACACACGCACACGTACACACACACACATACAGTGTGTAAGCATTATTATTGGTGTTTGTTATGTGTGTCTCTGTCTGAGAAGACATACGGCTTTTTGTTTGGGATCTGTCTGCAAATTGAATACTTAATTAAGATAGATACGTTTGTATAACTCGCCCTTGCCTAACATGTTTGTAGAGTATAAAGTCGGATTGTTCAAGGCTATATTTAATGTCTTTGATCAGTTTTGGGACAACGTAGAGTTATTGAACAACGACTGTAAATCCATGAGGAATCTGCTTCGTTTTTCGCTTGACGTTAGAAATGACAGCCAAATCACATCATACAATCATTGTTGTTTATTAAAAAGTAAAAAAAAAGAAGTACATATTACCACTAGCGTAGTTGGGGCGGCACTTTTAAAGGGGTGACACTTTTGGGTGTGCTGTAGGCAATATGTGTTATTGTGGGGTCGGGGGGCAGCAAACGGAAAGGCTGCCCCAGGCGCGAAATTTTCCCCCACGAGAGTTCCGGACCCCAGTAATGAACTCGTTTATATACAGCCAATCAGAGCTCACCTTGAAAATCAACACACTGTGTATTACTAACATATCAGGCATAGAATGGTGTATGCCACTTTGTGAGTATAGCATAGCAGGTCTCACATAAGCACCACATTCCCCACCCCCACACCATCCTCATAGATCAATTGAGCACCATCTCTATATGGGGCTAACATTTGGTACCTATGCTCAGACTGAGATTAGTGATACTGCATGTACCCATTGATATATACAAGGAGGGCGCAATACGGCACAATACCACATTGATTACGAGGTTTCCAGATCAACACCAACATTTTAAATTAGGAATGTACAAAGTCAGTTAAAAATTTAGGAAACTACACTCATTTATATTTTCTAGTAAATTACGCAAATTGGCAACACTTATTGCATCATCGGTGAGCAGCTCTCCACTTTATAAACTAAATTTCACATTTGTCATCCCTGTTAACCCGTTTAGAACAGTTAGATTTTTGTTATAACGCACATTTTCCACTGAACTCAACCAGAGTATTTTCGTGACTAAGTGGACACTAGTTTGATAGTTGACCTCTGATTGGCTGTATGCAAATAAGTTCATAACTGGGGTCCGGAACACTCGTGGGAAAAAAATTTCGCGCCCCGAGCGGCACACACTCAAGCTACACTAGTGAATATTACATTATATCAGGATCCCCCCCCCCCCCAAAAAAAAACCTGATGGGATGATCGCGGTTGAAACACAGAAAATAAATCTATTACACAGGAGTTGAGACGGGGCTAGACAATGACAAAAGAAAACGGCACCAAAAGTATGAGTTAGGCTTATCCCGCACCAATCTTATCTCAGACTTAGAAGAACTTATCTTCTCCGATTGGAGATTTTTGGCAAAACACGCCTAGAAGTCATTAAATGTTCTCTATAGAAGATTCTTGTAGGTAAAAAAGCTCCGCCTCTTCCTTCTCCTTTTTCCTCCTCCAGCGTAATCTCATTATTTTTTTTATATATTCAAGTGGGAAAATACACTTTCCCTCTCAATCCTGGTTTTAAATCTTTCTTAATCTTCTTCATAATTACAACAATACAGATTGGATCTGTGAACGACCTATCCTGGCTCCAAAATATGTTGCATTAATAATATGCTATTGAATAAACTTCCGGGAGAAGTATTCACTTATAACTCAATTGACAGGGTTGTTGACGATCAGGATATTGTTAACTAACCTATCGAATTTTTGAACTCACTAGAGTCACCATGTACAGTTCCTTATGGTCTTCAGCTTAAAAAGGACTCTTATTATGCTATTACATAATTTGTCTCAACCAAAATTACGCAATGGTGCACAAACTTATGACGAAATGCATTGAGGCAAATATTCTCACTGGTTGTGGTAAAGGTGAGACCGTTTTCATTCCTCGCATACCAGTTATACCATCTATACCAGTTTCCTATTTCACTTTCTTTTGCCATCACCATTAATAAAAGTCAAGGTTAAACACTAAAAGTTGCTGGATTGCAACTTGAACAATCCATGGCCAACTTTATGTAGGAGCATCATGTGTGGAAGCAAAAGCAAATCTTTCTGTTTACGCATCCCGAAATAAAACAAAGAACATTGTTTATAAAGAAATAGTCACTCTTAAATGTAACATGAATACTTCAATAACTTAATTTACCATTATTATCACTATATTCAAGAACGATGGCGACGATGATTGTGGCAATGATGATGATGATGATGGTGGTGATAATGATGATGATGATGATGGCGATAACTACGATGATGATGGCGACGTTGGTGATGACGGAGAGCAAATTCAGAGAACAAACTGTAAAAAGTAGTAGTTGTAGTAGTAAGTTCCTTGTGGACAAACATTTAGAGAGACAGGACCACCAGTGATGACATCAGTTTCGGTTCATGATGACAAGGAGGAGCCATTGGAGAAGAAAGAACTTAGCTTTTCTCAGTATGGCGGTCATTACCAAAACCCCACCACCACCACCACCACCACCAACAACAACAATTAGTATCAACTAGTATAGTAAACCATCAGCACCAGCTCTACTACCAACACCTCATCATCGTCACTTCCAGAATGTTTCTGTCAACATACACACCACCACCACCAACAACAACAACCACCCTACTAGTCGCTATCCTTACCATTACCGCCACCATCCCCACTACCACTACCACTACCTCCTCCACCTATCATCACTGCCACCACCACCACCACCATCATCCCCCAACACATATCATTGATGCCATTTACCCCCCCCCCCCCCACCACCACCACAGCAACCAGTCCAAGTCACACCTGCAAGACAAGGGGCGAGGGGAATTGCAATGTCTTTCGACAGTTTAAAGAAACGGGATGAGAAGGGACTGTTTTAAAACAGCAAAATGGTGCTGAGTGATTGAGGCGTGTTCAGTTTACTTGTGGAAAAACAATTTTAGTGAAAAATCACTGATCCATGACAAAGGTGTTCTTCTGTTTCCCATAGTCTCAGACGTCTGAGAGGTGAACTTCTCCGTGGCAAGGACTTGGATCTATTTTAAAACGGGGGCGCCAGTTTTCATTTATGTTTTATGTAGTGTTTTTGGTACCGAAAGACTTTCAAACTTCGTATACTTATCTATTTTGTGTTATAGAACAGAAAAATATTTTTGTATTCGAATTTATTTCATGTAAAAAATTGTCTTATTTCGATAATTTCTACTAACCACTGACGTCTATTCAGTTGAAAACAGTTAGCGCTGTAACGGTGTATATCGTATTAATCCCCTAACCCTAACCCTAACTAGACTGTTAACCGTAACCGTAACCCTAACCCTAACTCTAGAATCCGAACTCTAAAATTGTTACACACATAGATACGCACAGCGTAATTTATTATATAAACAATATATGCGTATAAATCACGATTAAACCGGATGAAGTATGTCACAGGGAATAACATTTTTATGACCGCCCAGCAGTAACTCTATTGAGCTGAATAGACGTTAGTGATTGGTTGAAATTACAGAAATACGACAACTTTAACATGGAATAACTTGCGAATTCCTTTTTTTGTTAAGAAGACTAAGAGTAAAAGATGTTTTATATGACACATTCTACCAGTGTCCCAAGTTTTAAAGTGCTTCGTTAGTGTTTCGTTAAGAAAATACTGGCGCCCCCGTTTTAAAACATATCCAAGGACTTTAACCTGCTTATTCTACCAAACGGAAGGATCGTCTCGGGCGGCGCACACTCTAGTTACGCTAGTGCGTATATATGTAAAGTATGTGTATAGTACATATTTATACATATATGTGTGCGTGTATACTTATGCATCTATACATGCGTATGTGTATGTATGTATATAATATGAACATATGTACGTATGTGTGTATAGTGTGCGTGGGCATTATAGACATCTATATACACGCAAGTATACTAAACACACACACACACACACACACATATAAGTGTGTGTGTGTGTTTAAATGTAATTTCATTCTTAGGCAGAAAAGTAAGGTACCATTTGTACTCATTTAATATATAAAGAGATATTAGAATCGTTAAGTAGATATTAGAACCGTAACAAGGTACTCCAGCCATTTCGACTCTCACCGGATATTTCCATGTTGGTAGAATTAGTAGAAGGATTGACTAACTGTATTGTGTGTGATATTTAGTGGTGAATTTCTACGTTCTGAGTTTAAAAACCGCTGGAGTCGACTTTGTCTTTTATCCTGGAGAGTTATATAAAATAAGTGTCAGTTGTAATACTGGGTTGATATAATTTCTGAGGTTTTCTGCCAAAGTTTGAAAATTATAATGGATTTGATAATTATAATTTTTTTAATTGTGTTGTGTCTGGGGACAGTCATATTGTCTTAATGCCTTATTGTCTAACACACACACCGGTTCGATTTCCACTCGTTTATTATTTATATTTTT
>NC_142937.1:70947267-70949767 GCF_046866305.1 Octopus bimaculoides | reverse complement strand
AGAAAAGAAGGATGGTCATTCCTTATCTAAGTGACCTTATCTTATCGCCCATCACTTGTTATGCGCTCATAAATTAGTTTGATAGTTGAGCTTTGATTGACTATGCAAATGAGTTCATAACTGGGGTCCAGTTATGGGAAAAAAATTTGCATCCGGGGCGCCATGTGCCAGGAGACGCCAACGGGAGCGTCACAAAGACAAGGAAATTTCCACGACCGTCAGCTTGTACACGCCGAAGTTCAGCTTGCTCGGGGCGCCAGCAACCCCAGGGCCGGCTCTGTCTTGTGTATATAATACATATATACACACTATATATTTTATATAGTATACATATACATGTATAAATGTGTGTGTACACACACACACGAATATATATATATATATATATATATATATATATATATACTCTTTACTCTTTTACTTGTTTCAGTCATTTGACTGCGGCCATGCTGGAGCACCGCCTTTAGTCGAGAAAATCGACCCCAGGACTTATTCTTTGTAAGCCTAGTACTTATTCTATCGGTCTCTTTTTGCCGAACAGCTAAGTTACGGGGACGTAAACACACCAGCATCGGTTGTCAAGCGATGGTGGGGGGACAAACACAGACACACAGACACACAGACACACACACACATATATATATACATATATACGATGGGCTTCTTTCAGTTTCCGTCTACTAAATCCACTCACAAGGCTTTGGTCGACCCGAGGCTATAGTAGAAGACACTTGCCCAAGGTGCCACGTAGTGGGACTGAACCTGGAACCATGTGGTTGGTAAGCAATCAGAATATGTTTGTATAAATATATTATGCATTCAATCATAGATACGTACATGGATATATAATTTGAGAGCAAACAATATTGATAGTATGCTAATTTACATGCATGAATATATGCCTGTCTGTCTGCGCCTGAATGTATATGCACATGTGTGTGTGTGTGTGTGTATATATATATATATATGTATATGTATATATGTGTGTCCGTACTATCATACGTACGGATGTGTGTGTGTGTGTGTGTGTATGTGTGTGTGTCCGTACGTATGTATTCGTGTACTTAACATACTTCAGCAATGGCATTGACTTTCCTATCAGTAATTACTGCAGTGATTAATTGATGATTAATTGGTGTCGAAGTGCAAACACCTGATTGAAATATCAGAGATCACAGGTCTCTGTTAGAGATAGCTACAATCATCTGCGTGACTAATTTAACACAAACTATTATATACAATAAAGATATTATATGATAAAACTAGCTTGTTCAACAAGTCCGACCAACACAATATACTAAGTATAGTACAATACGTACACACACACACACGCACAAACACATCTGAAGGGTAAAAGCCTTAGGAAATTTTAAGGAGTGTAATCAGTATAATTAAGTGATTGTAGTTATTGCGTCGTCCGTATACAGCAACACACACCCATATATATATATATGAATATGCATATGAATGTGCGTGCGTGTATATATAAGGTATATATTATGTATGGATATGCGCATATACATACATACAAATGTACATTCATACATACACACATACATATATGTGTTATTTCTTTACTACCCACAAGGGGCTACACACAGAGGGGACAAACAAAGACAGACAAACGGATTAAGTCGATTATATCGACCCCAGTGCGTAACTGGTACTTATTTAATCGACCCCGAAAGGATGAAAGGCAAAGTCGACCTCGGCGGAATTTGAACTCAGAACGTAACGGCAGACGAAATTCCGCTATATGTGTGTGTGTGTGTGTGTGTGTGTGTGTGTGATGATATGTACAGACGACGCAATAACTAGAATTACTTAACTATACTGATACATACATCCATACATACATACACATGCACACGCGCGCGCGCACACACACACACTTTACATACAGTCTTTGGCAGGTTGCTTTTTTTTTTTAGATAGATGGAGCAATGCGAAGATAATTAGGTGTAGTATAAGTAGACTTCGAAGTTACTGTCAACCTCTCCTTACAAAAGCTTAATAAACATGTACTCTACTGATGAGTATTGAGTAATCTTTCAGTTTAATGCTAAATTGTTTTTTTTTAACTTGACGCAAAACAAACATTAATATGTTTGCATGCATGCATGTGTGTGTGTGTGTGTGTGAAGCGTTAAACAGGACTTGAGGCACATCTGATTGTTATTTCTAGCAGATGAAACGATCATGCTGAGTTTCCAATCGCTGTTAATCGGCATAGGATTAATGTTAGATAACACCGTGTAACAAGATTTTTATCTATTTTTCTTTTGTCAATGGTCAGTAAGTAGTATTTCCTATTTGCTACTATCAAGAAATCAAACGAAATGACTACTATTCCCTTCAAACTTTGCTTTTGTGACCTAGAGATCAATGTTTTGAAACTGACCTATTTTCCATTACAAATTCAGTGCTGAGTTGCTGAAGCAGTAAATATTCTGCTCAATACCACAGATTTGCTTGGCCGTAACCGCTTGAGCATATCCCT
>NC_142937.1:70939767-70942267 GCF_046866305.1 Octopus bimaculoides | reverse complement strand
CGACCCCGAAAGGATGAAAGGCAAAGTCGACCTCGGCGGAATTTGAACTCAGAACGTAACGGCAGACGAAATACCGCGAAGCATTTCGCCCGGCATGCTAACGTTTCTGCCAGCTCGCCGTTATATACGTTACTATGACACAAAAATTATTAAAAGAAAGCCGATAGCCACATGGACCTTGCACTCATTGATACAGAGGTGACAAACATTGTTTATACTTGCCTAGATTCTATAATCTAGGTGGCATTATCGTGTGTGTGTAAAGCGGCGAGCTGGCAGAAACGTTAGCACGCTGAGCGAAATGCTTAGCGGTATTTCGTCTGACTTTACGTTCTGAGTTGGTCGACTTCATCCTTTCGGGGTCGATAAATTAAGTACCAGTGAGACACTGGGGTCGATATAATCGAGTAGTCCCCTCCCACAAATTTCAGGCCTTGTGCCTATAGTAGAAAAGATTATCGCGCGCGTGTGTGTGTGTGTATACACTTACGTTATATATTTTGATCAATCTATATGAACATGTCTAGCTATATGCAACCTTATTAAGCCATAAACGTTTATCCACCAATGCGGGGTGGAGCACTCACTTGCAATCTTCCATGTTAGCGTGTATGTACATACATGTTTATTAAACATTACCATTATATACATATATCATTATACACACATAAAGTTTTATATATATATATATGTGTGTGTGTGTGTGTGTGTGTGTGTGTGTGTATAGATATACACATATAGTTCTCTATCTATCTATCTATCTATCTATATATATATATATATAGTTATCTATCTATATATATTTACATACATAATTATAAATGTGTGCGTGTGTATATATACATACATATATATATATTCTTTTATTCTTTTATTTGTTTCAATCATTTGATTGCGACCATGCTGGAGACTGCCTTATGTAGAAATATTTATTTATACATAATTGTAGAAGCACATATGTAATAGAGATATCCATTTCTATAATGATATATACTTATACATAATGATACACACACACACACACACACACACACATGTCCATATATATATATATAATACAAATAATAAATGAGTATATGCATATATACGTACATGTATGTACATACCTACATCTACATGTATATATAGATGCATATCTGGGTACAGGACGTTGCAAAAAACGTGGACAAAATGATAAACAGAGTGCAGAAAACACACAGGCCACGTGTGTGTAGACAGGGAAAGAAGAGAGAAATAAAGAAAGCATCGGTAGAAGCTTTCTTAATTTCCCTTTTATTTCATTTTCTACTTCTGAACTATAATTCTTCAAGCAAACTAAAACGCTCATACATATATACACTTTATATATATATATATATATATATATATATATATATATATATATATATATATAGATAGATAGATAGATACACACACATATAATTATATACAAATATACAAATATACACATATATGTACAAATATATCTATGTACGTATACACACATATAGATACATATATACATATACACACATATATATACATATACAAATATACACGTATATATGCATATGCATATACACACATATATATGCATAAATATAAACACAGACACACACACATATATATATACATGCATATACACATACACATATATACACATATATACATATACATATATACGTACATACATATATACATGTATATCTACCTATATACACACATATCTATATATACATACATATGTACATACATATATATATATAAATATGTATTTTCATACATATATATATGCATATATATACATACATATATATATATGCATATATATACATACATATATATACATGCATATATATATATATATATACATGCATATATACATACATATATATACATGCATATATATATATATATATATACATGCATATATACATACATATATATACATGCATATATATATATATATATATACATGCATATATATATATATACACACACATATACAAAGGCGCTGCTCCAGTATGGCAGCAGTCAAATGACTGAAACTAATAAAAGAATGCGCGCGCGCAAGCACACACACACCATCAAACAGGTATGTTAAATTCATTGCGGTGTAGATTAATATACACTGTGAAACAAGTACTGCACAATTAATGGGGATATATATTAAAATACACCCGTTAAAAGTTATTGTAGAATAGTGTAGGAAATACACTAACAAACATATATGCATCACCGAACAAAATGTTCAGAAAATATCGTCTGCCGTGAGCAAAAGTAAAATGCTGGGTTTCGGGTATTTTCCCTCGTCAGTGAAAGTAATATAATTCTTAGCTTAATGCATTATTTGGAATTTAAAGCACTAGTTTCCGTCAGTGGCTCAGACCTCCCTATATTTTTCATCATCATTCTTATCATCAATAATATTAATACGCTAACGTTTTTGTTTTTGTACGTACCTCTTGTGTGCGTCACACTTACTTCAAAGAAGTGGCAAAGCAAGAGAGGGGGGGGGACA
>NC_142937.1:70902267-70929767 GCF_046866305.1 Octopus bimaculoides | reverse complement strand
ATTAATAACAACGACATCATCATTATCTTCATTAATGATAATCATAATAACAATATACTAACAACAACAATAATAATGATAATGATAATAACAATAATAATTATTATTGTATCATGTTTTTCAAAGTTGTTAACTTCGTAAACATTGTTTATTGGAGGAGGGGAAGTGATTATAAGAAAGAAAATTGTCAAATGCCGACAGAATGATAAATAAACAAATGAATAAACGAAAAACACTAAACAAACTTTTTTTAAAAATTTTAAATAGGAATAATTGTCGTGTCTTTTGTGAATGAGACGCAAGGCCACACTGGAAACTGTTTTAAGGTGAGCACAATTGTTGAATACAGACCGAGAGAGATACTGACGGATATGACAGAAAATAAAGCGAGGCTCACCTCAGTTGTGGAGTGACACTGGGGAATATCTAACGTGAAAATGTGACAAAATAAAAGTTGTACGTTCGTTTAAAATTTAGATATATTTGATAATATTTATAAAAGTTTTGCGATCCGTGTTCTGACTAATTTTCGTTTATATACAAAGAATATCGGAACTTAAATCGCAAGTCAGGTTTTAAAAACAGAAAGAGAGAAAAGGAATTTAAAAAGATTTGTCATGTTTTAAATATTTAAAGAAAAAGAAAGGAAGAGATAAACACTCGTTTTTTTTTTTATTATTTAAGTGAATGTATTTACTATCGAAAGGTATACCTTGTTCATAATTACCCAAGGATACCTGTTTAAGGTAGTTTAGTTGTTTAGTTTTAAACATGAACAAATTGTTTTAGATTTTACACAAATAAGATCATCCCTGAAGTAAGATTTATTATTATTAGATACATTCATTCATTAAAATTGTGTAATTACGTTTGCTTCGGAGTTCAATCTACCGATATACCTTACCTACCTGCCTATCTATATAGCTATTTATTTATTTAATCTATTAAATGAAATAAGTTTAGTTGTCTTACCTGTGGCCATGCAACAGCTGGGGCCTTGCAATATTTCATTAAGTCCAAATAGAAAGAAGAAGAATACTTTTACATCCATCGGTAGTTGACGCTAATAAAACTTTTTTTTGTTAGTCCATTTCGATTTGAAGCTAATTACATCTGTCTGGCGGGTCGGTCCATCAGTCGGTCGGTTGGTGGGACTGTGTGAAGTCGGTCGATTCTGATTGGTTAAGAAGTGAAAAGAGGAAGGGGGATGTAACAAGGAGGAATAGGAGAGAGGAAAATATAAAAAGCAAAGAGAGAGGGGGATTGCGAATGTTTTTATTTTTTAAAAGGAGAGAATGAAAAATAAAAGGAGAAGAGAGAGAATTTTAAAACAACAGTGGAAAGAAGTAAAGTTGTAAGAGAGGGAAGAGAGAGACAGAGAGAAAGAGAGAACAGAAGAAATATAGATTAGAAAATGAGGGGAGAAGGGGAGGAAGACGATGACTAGATAGCGAGATAAAAGAAAGCAAAAGAGAAGGGGAGAAAATAATGACAATAAAGAGGAAGTTAGAGAGAGAGAGAGGGGGGAAGTTAGAGAGAAAGAAAAATAAGGAGAGTGAAAGAGAGAGGAAAAACTAAAGCTAAAGAAAGATTAATCACAATAGACAGAAAGTTAGGAAGAAAAAGAGAAAGAGAAATACGGGGTGGGAAAGAAATAGTGAGAGGGAGTGAGAAAGTAAAAGAAAGGTAAAGGTAGAAAAAGTTTGATTTTGTTTTGTGTCAGTGTTGTGTGTGTATGAAGAGTGGTGTTTGTATAAACGTGTGTGTATAAGACAAAAACGACATGTGAGTGGAGGGGGATAGAAGAGAGAGAGAGAGAGAGAGAGAGAGTGGGGGGGATGAGTTATAATGAGAGGTTTGTTGAAAAACAAAAGGGATAAAGAAATGACGAGGGTGTTGAAAAAATCGTTTCTTATATAGAGAGACAAATAAAATCAGGCGATACACTACATACATACATAGATAGACAGATAGACAGACATATCGACAGACAGATAGATAGATAGATAGATAGATAAATAGATAGAGATAGATAGATAGATAGATAGATAGACAGATAGACAGATAGACAGACAGATAGATAGATAGATAGATATAGATAGATAGATAGATAGATAGATAGATAGATAGATAGATATGAATGACTGAACGGATAGATAGATCGATAGATAGATAGGGAACTAGTTCATGAATAAATAGATGGACAGATAGATTGATGGAGAGAGAAAGAGAGAGAGAGTTTGTAGGATAATGATCACCATGGTGATGGTAATGATGCTAACGTGTGGTGGTGGTGGTGATCTTATAGAGATGTCAATGAAAAGAGTTTCATAAAGCGCTGCATAAACATAGTGTGTGTGTGTGTGAGTGTGTGTGTGTGTTTACGCTCGCGCGCACGCGTGGCTAAGTATGAATACATGCAAAAGAAAGTGTGTCTGTGAGAGAAAGAGAGAGAGAGAGAGAAAGTTGGTAGATAAATAGGAAGAAAGGGAGAAAGAGACAAAGACAGAGAAATATGGACGCATAAATAAAGAGAGAGAGAGAGAGAGGGAAGATAAAAAGAGAGAGAAACTTAGTTGAAGGAACAGCGTCAAGAGAAAAGGATAGAAAACAAAAAAAAAAGAGAGGTACTAAGAGAAATGAAAGTGGGTCTGTAAGGGAGGGTGGGTGATTGAGAGGGATGAGAATTAGTAAAAGACAGAGAGAATGAGGTAGAGAGAAAGGAAGATAGGAAAAGATAGGCAAATAGATTAAGGAAGAGAGAAAGAGGAAACAAACGATGGCTGCTTTAATATTGCTTCGTCTTGTTTTGATATTAATTTATTTATTTCAGAGCGTGTACGAGTGAGCTGTTGTTTTGCTTAGGTCTCGCACGTGCTCGGTTTTATATGATTGTTGTTCTTAGACCGCACACATAACAGATATATATACATACATATATATATACATATATATATATATATATATATATATATATATATATATATATATATATATATATATATATATATGCACATGCAAAATGTATACGCGCGCACGAACACACACACGCACACGCGCACACACGTGCAAAGGTAGATACATAAACATGTACGGGTGCTCAAACAGACATTCATAAGCAAACACAGAATCAGCTGCACACTTGCATATATATATATATATATATATATATATATATATATATATATATGTGTGTGTGTGTGTGTGTGTGTGTGTGTGTGTGTGCGCGTGTGTGCGTGTGTGTGTACTTGCACTTTTCTCTATCTCTTTTTTTCTTTCTTTCTTTCTTGCATTGCCCCCCCTCTCTCTTTTTGTTGCATGTATCTGTGTTAATATGAATTTATGCATGCATGTATGTATTTATGTATACATGCCTGCATGCATGTATGTATATATGAATGCTTGTATATATGTATGTATTTTGTTCGTATGTATGTAACGTACATACATATACATATATGCACATATCTTACTGAGTAAGATTCGCCGAAGATCCGCATAAATATATTCAGTTTTGAACATATTATATGTATTATTTGTTACAATGAGATAAATGTGTTTAAAAATTTCTTTACATATTACTCAGCTTTCAATAGTTCACTGTGAAAGGAAATAACAGTCTTTCCAACCGTGACAGGCTTGACAATGCACACACACACATGCGCACGCACGCACACACACACACACACACACACACACACACACACACACACACACACACACACACACACACACATATACATATGTATTGGGTTGTCCGGAAAGTTCGTGCCCATTTATAGTAGCTTACCTTTCGACTTATTTTAGAACATGGTTAAGTCCATAAAATAGAATTTGACTACACCTCCATTTAGAGCACAGTTTAAGCTATCTTTTCGTGGAAGAAGGTTTATGTTCCTATAACCTGTGTTAATTCTGTAACCCTTTAAAATGGAAGATATGGAAGTTCATTTTCGGCACTTGATGCTTTTCTTTCTCCGTAAAGGGAAAAATGCCTCACAAGCAACCAAAGAAATATGCGCAGTTTACGGTGATGTTTCTTTATCCGACAGAACTGTACGGAAGTGGTTCGCAAGGTTCCGAGCTGGAGATTGTAGCCTTATTGATAAAGAGCGACCAGACAGACCATCCACTACAGATGATGACCAAATCAAGTCACTAATTGAGAATAACCCACATTGCACAACCTGAGAATTGGCAGAAAGCCTCAACCTATCAAAATCCGTTGTTCGTGAGCACCTGGTAAAGCTTGGGTACACAAATCGCTACGATGTTTGGGTACCACATGAGTTGAGTGAGAAGAACCTTTTGGATCGCATTTCCATCTGTGATTCGCTTTATAAACGGAATGAAAACGCTCCTTTTTTTAAGGCAAATTGTGACAGGTGATGAGAAATGGATTATCTACCGAAATGCAATCCTGGGGTAAGCGACTAGAGCGACCCTTAACCACCCCAAAAGCGGGTCTCCACCCTAAAAAAGTCTTGCTTTGTGTCTGGTGGGATTGGAAGGGAATTATGTACTATGAGCTTCTCCCAAGTAACCAGACAATTAAATACTGCACATAACTGAACAAATGCATACTGTTTATTCAACAACATCATGTCGCATAGAGAGGTAGTACTTTGATATTTTGGGGGTAGCTGCTAATCGCATGTATGATGTCTTCCACAAAAATAAGATATAATCTACATTTACGGTTGCATCTTGGAACCTCAAGGGCTTTTGTTGATTAGGTACTTAGTAGCAATCTCCTATTCTTCAATTACAAATGCCTAGCCTTCGAAGTGTAATATGATGTAGCGGTCACGAGTCCAAGAGAGGCTTGGCATCATGTCAATGTTACTATCTTCTTCAAGTCAACGAGAAACATACCTATGCATCTTTCTTTTGGCATGCTGAGTGTTTTACCTCCTGGTCTTCTGTGAGGTATGCTAATCTGGTTCTTTTGAGGTTGTATGTGAGCACTTCCTGAAGAGCTCACTTCCAGCAAGTATATATTGTTTTATTCACTTTTCAACACTAAATTAATATATTTATTTTTGCTGCTGTTGTCTACGAAGTGCTGTCTGGGAGAGACTATGTGACTTTCAAAGGTTGCCTGCTCTGATCTCAAGCCCCTATGTCCTTTATCTCTTCTTAAGTAGAGCCTAGCGATATCACTATCAGAGATTTTCAGTGGATGCTAGAATTTTGTGGGTTTTAATGTCAATGGTGTGGATTTCTTCTATAGACCAGTCAAATATCCCGAACGTTGGAATCAGCACTGCAATTACTGCAATTACATTGTGAGATATTGTCTTGCCGAAAGAGGAGAGTTAAGATTACCATATTTTTCTGATGTAATATCCTTGGGTTATTCTCTCTTACTTCTCAGAATCTTGTATGTATGTATGTATGTTTGTATATATGTATGTGCGTATGTATGTATGCATGTATGTATGTACGTATGTATGCATATAGGTACGTATATATATATATATATATATATATATATATATATATGTGTGTGTATGCATGCATGTAAGTATGTATGTATGTATATATATATGCATACATGTATTTATATATGCATATATGAATATATGTATGTACATATGTATGTATGTATATATGTATGTATAGATGCATGTATGAATATGTACATGCATGCGTATATGTATATATAAATGTGTGTATACGCATGTATGCATGTATATATGCATATATGTCTGTGTATATACTTGTTTGTATGTATGCATACATGTATATTTGTATATACTCTTTTACTCTTTTATTGTTTCAGTCATTTGACTGTGGCCATGCTGGAGCACTCCCTTTAGTCGAGCAAATCGACCCCAGGACCTATTCTTTGTAAGCCTAGTACTTATTCTATTGGTCTCTTTTGCTGAACTGCTAAGTTACGGGGACGTAAACACACCAGCATCGGTTGTCAAGCGATATTGGGGAAACAAACACACACACACACACACACACACACACACACACATACACACACACACACACACACACACACACACACACACACACACACACACACACACACACACATACGACGGGCTTCTTTCAGTTTCCGTCTACCAAATCCACTCACAAGGCTTTGGTCGGCCCGAGGCTACAGTAGAAGACACTTGCCCAAGGTGCCACACAGTGGGACTGAACCCGGAACCATGTGGTTGGTAAGCAAGCTACTTACCACACAGTCACTCCTACGCCTGCATGTATGTATATATGCATGTACGTATATATGTATGTAGCCATGTATGTATGTATATACACATTTATGTATGTATGCGTGTATGAAAGTATGCATGTATGTTATTATTTAGTTTTATTTCAAGATTTCTTGCCAATACAGAAAGAGCCGGTTTCTAACCTAGTGCATGTATGTGTGTATGTGCTTTATTTGGGGTCAGTGCACGCGCAGATTTGTCTGTTTTGTTTTATGTATGTATTCTCATGTGTATAGTTGCTTGTCTAGACATGCGCCTGTATACTTAAATGATAAACTTCTTTAAAATTTTACAGATATTTACAGTTCCAGTGACGGTTTAAATCTGTAGTCTTCGTGTCAGTTTTCTTTCTGGTTTTGAGAAGCCTAATTTCTCAAGATTGGTATTTAGTCCCTGTGTTACATATCCCAGTGCCTCAATAATTATAGGAACAAACCTGAACTTGTAATCTGGGTAGTGCAACTGTAAAGTTCTCGACAGTTCAGAGTAGGGTAATCATTTTTCGCTGTTCTTTAACTTTATGCTAACATCCGCTGGGCATGTGATTTCCACAACTGTACACAATTTCTCTTTTTTTCTATCCCAAATCACTGTGTCAGGTCTATTATGTTTACAACTTATTGAAGTTTTCACTAGGACATTCCACCAGTATTCCTTTTTATGGAATATGTATGTGGAAACGAAATATACTAATAATTGCATTAATGGCCGTACCCCAGCATGGCCACAGCCCATGGCTGAAACAAGTAAAATATTGTAATTGGGACGTTTCTGGATATAAAATATAATTCTATTAAATTTTCTTGTAGAAACTAAATCCTTGAAAACTAATAAACTCCAGTGATTCTAAATGGAATAAAATGAGAGTCGTTGTAAGTATGTGTCAGTTGTTTAGTAGACTTAATCCATCTCCTAGTTTAACATCCTCCTACCCACTAGACCTTGAGTTCCATTAGCAGAATTTATTCTGTTGCGAACGTTCAGATCATGTTTCCAGTTTGGACATAACCCATGAGATGTGCTTTTTGGGTTCCCTGTTTCCTTATCAGTATAGAAAGACTGTAATGCCTTCCTTTCTCTGGCTGAGCCCGAGATAAAAGTAAAAAATTCCCGAATTTGTGATTGCCAATATTCGTCTAATTTGCTTTCGAATTTTACTCATTTCATCCAGAGGTTGGGGTCGTACTGGGGCACCGAAATTGGTCTGATTTTTAGTTTATTTCATTTCATTTCCTTGCTCTTCTTTATGTGTTAGGTTTTAGGGAATAAGAGAGTTGGACAACGCCGCCCTCCTTTGCGTTCTAACTGGGATGTGGGCTCATCTGGTATTTCAAGCAAAAATTTGTCTAAGTATTTTTGAAAACATCCACATCTATACCTCGTAGCTGAAGTGTTTTAACAGCATAATGAAAAGATGTAGGCTCTTGAAAACGAAGCTGTTTCAGTATTGGTTTCCTACTCTAGATGGGAAAGTGGGAAATTTGGTACTATGCAGTGGCATCTAATTTAGGGTTTAGTATAGCTTTCTTCAAACCTGTACACAGCTGGCCAACTTAGTAGCTTTATTTTTATCCATGAGTCCGAAAGAAGACCGATGGTTTGCATAACGGCTTTCAAAACCGTTTTCTTCACAACTAAGTTATCTTAATGCCCTCCTGTGACTTCGGCTTCATAAACAACTGGGTTTAGCAAACACGCCTGATCGAGCGGGCAAGCTTCAGAATTTCGACAGTTACAACTGAGTGTCGTCTCTTGGTTTGATTTGTGAAGGCAATTTTAAAAGCCGTTATGCACACTACCAGTCTTCTTTCCAAGACATTGATGAAAGTAGAGTAACTAAGTTGGCCAGTCGTGTATGTGACCTGACGACCAACTGCACACCACATACAATCAAGGAGAGAATCGTGGAAAATTCTACGCTTTCTATAAATGAATCAAAGAGACCGCCGCCGCCGCCTCCGCCGCCGCCGCCTCCGCCGCCGCCGCCTCCGCCGCCGCCGCCTCCGCCGCCGCCGCCTCCGCCGCCGCCGCCTCCGCCGCCGCCGCCTCCGCCGACGCCGCCTCCGCCGCCGCCGCCTCCGCCTCCGCCGCCTCCGCCGCCTCCGCCGCCGCCGCCTCCGCCGCCTCCGCCGCCTCCGCCGCCTCCGCCTCCGCCGCCGCCTCCGCCGCCGCCGCCTCCGCCGCCTCCGCCGCCTCCGCCGCCTCCGCCGCCTCCGCCGCCTCCGCCGCCTCCGCCTCCGCCGCCGCCTCCGCCGCCGCCTCCGCCGCCTCCGATGCCGCCTCCGCCTCCGCTTCCGCCGCCGCTGCCGCCGCCTCCGCCGCCTCCGCCGCCTCCGCCGCCTCCGCCGCCTCCGCCGCCTCCGCCGCCGCCGCCTTCGCCGCCTCCGCCGCCTCCGCCTCCGCCGCCGCCGCCGCTGCCGCCGCCTCCGCCGCCTCCGCCGCCTCTGTCACCGCCTCCGCCTCCGCCGCCACCACCGCCCTTACAATCAGCAGCAATGCCGACATCATCATCATCATCATCATCATCATCTGTAGCAGCAGCAGCACCACCACCACCACCACCACCACCACCATTACAATCAGCAGCTACGCCAGCAAACTCACGCCTGCAGTTGTGCGAACATGTGCATTTATTTTGGTAAGTACAGCATTAAATACATTTTATAATGTGACGCTGAGATTCGGATATTCATTGACCCTGAGTGACGTGAAAGCGTGAACGCGTGAAAGTATGATAGAGATTTAATTGTGTGTGTGTGTGTGTGTGTGTGTGTGTGTGTGTGTGGCTGAGAACATACTATAAATAGAACTCATGAGTACATACATTGAAATATATTATTTTTAGAAATTACAAGGTGACTCAAGAGCTGAGAGTTTCGTGTGTGCCACTTTGTCAGATGCCGATTAATAATGATAATCCATTCTACTTCAGGCACAAGACCTGGAATTTGTGTGGAAGGGAAATGTCATTAACATTGACCCTAGTACTTGACTGGTACTCATTTTATCGACCCAGAAAGGATGAAAAGCAGTAGACCTAGGCAGAATTTGAACTCAGAACGTAAAGAACCCGAAGAAAATATCACTAAGCATTCACACACACACACACACACACACACACACACACACACACACACACACACACACACACACTCGTTTCTATACAATAGTAGAAATTAACCACCAACTAAGAAACCAGTAACCCACTCACCCACATTTCACCTCACACAACTAGCTAACCAACATTTACTTCGGCTATAATAACGGGTGCCTAATTTTAGGCTGAGATTTCTCAAAATATAAACAATATAAAATTGTTTAAATGTATGAATTTAATTTCTAAAAGAAAGCAATCAAATGCCTAAGCTATAATTTCTTTTCAACATATTTGCAAATTAGTACCAATCTATTGTTTATAACAATTATAAATGAACAGGGCGGTTACTTAAGGTTCAAGTCCCAGCCATGTAAGATTTTTAATTTACCGAAGAAAAAAAAAAGACAAAAATTTGGAATGAATAATACTTTGTACCAAAGGCAGAAAGCCTGACATTTGGAGAGAGGGGACTGATCGATTACATCGACCCCAGTGTTTCATTGGTTCGCATAGTAGGAGCCCATTCTCGTTCCCATGGCCACTCCCGAGAATTGCTGGTAAAATCACCCGCGATCGAGAAGCAGTTAAGTGAGAGGACAAATTCGACCAGACGAAAGGAGTGTGGATGTGTCAGGTTGGGGGTTGGGTCGAAGGTCAATGAAATGTTGGAGTGCACGCAGTCCCTCGTAGAAGGAGAAAGAGTTGAACAAACGAAGAGCGTGGTTGGTGTCAACGATGTGAGAGGGGAGGGAATCCACAAGGGGGCAGGGACACGGTCAAGATATCTGGGGATGAGTTCGGTGGGGGCAATTGCAGGCGGAGACGATGGGGCGGCCAGGGTTGTTAGGTTTGTGGATTTTGGGGTGGACGTAAATTGTGGGAGTGCGAGGGGTGCGGGCAATGAGGTTAGAGGCGGTGGGAGAGACGAGAGGAGGAGATGAGGTCATGGATATTGGAGGACACAGTCTGTTGGTAGCTGGGCGTGGGGTTGGAGGGCAGAGGGCAGGAGAAGGAGGTGTCTTGAAGTTGGCGGAGGGCTTCCGCCTTGTAGAGGTCCGCGCACCACACTACCACGGCTTCACCTTTGTCGGCCGGTTTTATGATGATGTCTGTGCGGCGTCGGAGACATCGAAGGGCCGAGAGTTCGGCTGGGGAGATGTTATATATATATATATATATATATATGTGTGTGTGTGTGTGTGTGTGTGTGTGTGTGTCTGTGTGTGTGTGTGTGTGTGTGTGTGTACATTTCTATTGTAGATACACGTATATGCATATGTATGTATATGTGTGTGTGTATGTATATATATATATATATATCATTTACTTGGGAAAGGATGCGTGGCGTTCGATCATATAATAATATACATAATATATAAACGTATGGTATACATACATGCATATAGATGTAGGTACGTACATATATGTATGGATATATGCATATGTTTATATATTATTTATATTATTATATCTATATCATATTACATATTATATATTAAATATGTATACATACATTTATATATATATCAAGTTACATAAATACATATACATAAATACGTATACATATGTATGCATATATTTGTGTGTGTGTCTGTGTTTGTCCCCACACCAACTGATGTTGGTGTATTTATGTCCCCGTAACTTAGCGGTTCGGCAAAAGAAACAAAGAATAAGTCCTGGGGTCGATTTGTTCGACTAACGACGGTGTTCCAGCATGGCCGCAGTCAAATGACTGAAACAAGTAAAAAAAAATTAAAGAATACATACATACATACAGGGCGCAGGGGTGGCTGTGTGGTAAGTAGCTTGCTTACCAACCACATGGTTCCGGGTTCAGTCCCACTGCGTGGCACCTTGGGCAAGTGTCTTCTACTATAGCCTCGGGCCGACCAAAGCCTTGTGAGTAGATTCGGTAGACGGAAACTGAAAGAAGCCCGTCGTATATATGTATATATATATGTATGTATATGTATGTGTGTGTGTTTGTGCGTCTGTGTTTGTCCCCCTAGCATTGCTTGACAACCGATGCTGGCGTGTTTATGTCCCCGTCACTTAGCGGTTCGGCAAAAGAGACCGATAGAATAAGTACTAGACTTACAAAGAATAAGTCCTGGGGTCGATTTGCTCGACTAAAGGTGGTGCTCCAGCATGGCCACAGTCAAATGACTGAAACTAGTAAAAGAGTAAAAGAGTATACATACATACATACATACATACATACATACATACATATGCGCGAGTACACAGACACACACACACATACATACATACATACATAACGAACTGCCTCAACAAAAACCTGGAAAAATTAGGGTTCTCAAAACCTGAAAGAAAAAGGCTGATTAGAAGACTACAGATTCAAGCCATCAATGGAACTGTAAAGATATGTAAAACTTTCCAAAAATTTAGCAGATAAATACATATGCATGCATCTAGACATAAAAACGCATCCATAAAACAAACATACAAATCTGCGCATACACTAACACCAAATACTGCACACACACACATATGCACAAATACCTAGATGATGTTGATAAAAGTTCCAATGAAGCAGCCTTGAATCTATGTTAGAGTCCGGCTCTTTCTCTATGGACAAGAAATACAAAAATGAAACTGATTGATAACATACATACATACACTCACGAACATTATCAGGGACCTTAGATCACCAACTTGACATATTTTCGCGCAAGTTAAAGAGGGCAGCAGTTGTTGTTGTTGCTGTCGTTATCTCTGCCTTCATGTCGACGTCATGATCTTGTCGTAGCTATGGCAACCTCACAACTAGCAACGTTTACGGAATTACAATTATTGAGTATACAGAGTTCCAACGATGTCTAAATTGCAACACTTTTATTGTTGTTGTTGCCGTTATTGTTGTTGTTGATGTTATTTTACTCTAGGTCAGTCCTCGTTGAACACACCTATGTTCATCAGAACTCTATCCTTCACTGTCCTGTATTTGTCTTTCATCCAATCATACAACTTCAAATCCCTGTAATTTACTGCGATAGATTAAATTGACTCTACCCTCTCGTTTCCTTAAATTTCTGAAAGACTTGAACGTATGTTCGAAATTATTACTATTTATACTCCATAGGATGGGTTTGACTTGCACTCCGTTGCCACCTTCGCTATGTGAGTCCCGCTTAATACTAGCCAAACCCCGAGCATTTTTGTGACCAGTAAGTACTCTTATCTTTGGTGGTGTGGTTTAATGGTTAGAAGATTTGATTCACGATCATAAGGTCGTGGGTTCAATTCCTGTACCAGGTGGAACGTTGTGTCCTCAAGCAAAGCACTTCATTTTATGTTACACCAGTGCGTTCAGCTACATTGCACCACCCAACTGCTGGTGTAACTCTTTCTTCCTACATCGTAGATGCTCCTACTGAGTCAAGAGCTGGAGGGCCGTGAGAGTATCTATGTTTGATCACGACTACATAGCCACTTAAAATTATTAGAAAAAACATGGTACATTCTACCAAGTCACACTGATTTGTGAGTGGCAGCTATGTTTTTATTTTAATTTTAATTATGCCATATAGGATGGTACCACTTGCACTTAGTAACTTTCTCTATATGCATTATATTAAATAGTAACCAAACATCAAGCCTTTTTTGTGACCATTTTTCTAATATTTGACGCTGTTCTTATTGTTATTATTGATAAGATAAAGTGATGACCACGTGAACGGTATACTCATCCCACTGTGTCCTGGGTATGCCTTTAAACTGCATTCGGTAGTGGGGCTCTGGTTGGGGAATTTCAGAGTTTTGAGGATTGTGAAACTGCCTCCCAGTCACTATTGTTTCCAGGCCTACTCTGACCCAGACTAGTAGCACCTCTCAGGGTCCCGGCTATGGGTTAACTAGCATATTGGGGCTTGTCTACCTAATTATGTGAAGACAGGATCCGGCGAGCTCTACGGAAGAAACTTTCATGATTCAACGAAGGAGAATGCAGCTGTAGCAACGCATTGTGAAATGCAGAGAGCAAGATGAGTCAAGTAAGATATCTTGGTTATCCACCGCATCCATCACCACCCCAGTCACCTTGACCTGGGCTTGCCATTCGATTAAAGATAGTCATAGACGAGAAACTGAGGTTGACAGTGTGCAACTCTACTTTAAACAAAGTAACTGCACAATCATCTCTCATCCATAAGGACGATTAGATAGTCCTCGTCGCTCCGACTGACGAACAGCACCCATCCCATAAAATGGTAAATTCCCTGCTATTGTTTTAAATACTTTCTATTTTTGTTTTGCATCATCCCCAAAAGTCTTCGGTATCTTCTTAAACGTAGTTCATATAGTCCGAAGGTTCCTGTAATAATAACAACAACAACAATAATAATAATAACACACACACACACACACACACACACACACACACACACATACACACACACACACACACACACACACACACACACACACACACACACACACACACACACACACACACACACACACACACATATATATATATATATATATATAGGAAGTCACAAAGTTAATTCGATAAAAACCAAAGATAAAAAGATCCTATCTCATCTCATAAAATGTTAACTTTCCGAATGAATAATGGTACATGTCACCAAAGTAACACTCTTCTAACCAGAAACATGTCATTCCTGACCTGTAAAAGACTGTTATAACTAAATCCTTCACCAGGTAGAACATATATTTTATGTTGAGCGGTAAGTTGGCAGAGTCGTAGGAGTGAAGGATAAAAATGGATTGCTCATAGTTTTGTGACCATTCAAAAGCAGTGAAATTTCAGTTTATTCAATAGAGTTGTGAAGTTTAGAAAATGTACACGATGTTGAAACCTTAATTCTAAGCTTAAACTCAATTCTAACCCTAACTAGTAAATACTTCTAACTATATACAAATATAATGGTGTACGACCATATTTGACATGTCCGTGTACACTCAGATGTGGGAAGACTTTTCGCCGCTGAAATTGTTGTAGGAGAAAATTCTCTTCACAGATAAAATATATAAAAAAGCATTAGCATATGAATGGCGTCATCGGATTGTAACGCATGCATTTCTGTGTCATTGCACATTGTCAGCTACGAATGCCGAATTCATATTTGACAGCCTGATAAGAACGATAGCTCTTACTTATAATAAAAGTAAATAATACATTTACCGATGTGCGCGAAACTTGGTTAAGCAGGAAATAAAATAACTACGATTGCACGAAGCAGCATTGAATGAAATATAATCATGTGAAATCATATTTAACATGGACGTGGGAAAATATTTTGATTCATTGTACAGATTAATGCTGCATTGTACAGATAATGCAGGATTAATCTGTACAATGCTGCATCGAGCGACTTTAGTTATTATATTCAAAAACATCTTTTCAAGTAACTGGGGATCACACAACACGTAACCTGTAATGAAATCAAAATTCCAGCACGTTAGCAGTCCTCTACAACTATTTCAACTAAACTGGCCTAGCTCTGTTCGAAATCATGAGTAAATATACGAAGCAGTTCACAGATACTTTAACTTGACAAATTTCTTGAACCATTCCAGACAAACTGTCTGCACTTGCCTATGTTTGTCCAAACAAAAAAATCACAAAATTCCTTGTTTGAAGAGTCAAAAGAAATACATTACGAATATAAGACACACACTGACCAGGTGGCTAGTTTTATTGTCGTAGACATTTAGAGCAAGCAGCCCCATAAATTAATAGTAATTAGCAATACACAGTAAACGGTTAAGACTTTTTGAATTGAAATTTCACACACACGCGCGCGCGCACAGGTTAAGACTTTTTAAAATTGAAATTTTACACATGCACGCGCACGCACATGTATGCACACACAAACACACACAGACACACATACTCATACCCTCACACACACACACTCACTCACGCACACACACACATACGTACATGCACACCCACACGCACACGCACACACATTTATATATATTCATGTAATATATGTAATTCGGAGATATAGTCCTGTCACATCACGGATATTCTGCCTAATATTACGTCGTGCCACCACCACCACCACCACCACCACCAAAAACAACAACAACAAAAAAGACAGAAAATAGCAGAAAAAATGTTTCCAGGGACACATATGTCCTGTGTAGGGACTTTAAAAAAGTCCACAATAGAGGCGGGGCAGAGTGGTGCATAAAATGGGAAGGCGGAGACAGTTTTGTATTCCAAACTAAATTGAGAGAGGCAACATTTTAAGGAATATCATTTCTTTTAGACATGGAACTGGGAGAGACAAGGATCCGAATGGGTGGTTAAAACTGCCTGAAATGCCAACTCTGATATCATAGGCCACAAAATCAAGCATCAAAACTAATACTTATTTTAACATTCCAACGTTTTTTTCTATCTCAATTCAGAATTCAAAAAAGAATAGCAATAAAAAAACTGTTCGGAGTGATTACCTGACTTGAATATCTGTAGTTAGTGGTATTACATAGGTGGCAGCACGCAGACAACCTCGGGCAAACAACTCACAGGGATCAGGGATATCTATCTATCTATCTATCTATCTATCTATCTATCTATCTATCTATCTATCTATCTATCTGTCTGTCTGTCTGTCTGTCTGTCTGTTTACCTGTCTGTCTGTTTGCCTGCTTGCCTGTTTGTCTATCAATTTGTTTATGTGTGTGTGTGTGCATGTCTACGAGGTGAGTGACAGACTGAGAGTGAAAGAAAATGAGAGAGGGTGAAAGAGAGTGAGGGAGAGTGAAAAAAGTGAGAGAGAGTGGAAGAGAGTGATATGTGTGTGTGTGTGTGTGTGTGCGTGTGTGTGCGTGTCTATGTATATATACGTTTGCATAATGCACACAGACACACAACACAAGAAATAAGTCGATAGAAAAAAGTGAAAGAGAGAGTGAGATAGGTATATTCATACATGCATACACCGTCCATCCATCTCTACAACATACATACATACATACATACATACAAATACACATATACATACATACAAACATACATACACACGCATGCAAACATGCACCCCCACACACATACTGACACACAAATACACACATATATGTTTATTCTCAAACAAGAATATTGTTGATAAGGACTTCGAAGTTCCAGTCAATTAAGCAATCGTCGGACTTCGAAGTCGCTGTCAACAATATTCTTGTTCAAGAATACATTTGTACTCTACAAAAGTATAAAGTAGCTTAATGTAACTAAACAAAAAAAAAACATTTACACAGAGAGAGAGAGAGAGAGAGAGAGAGAGAAGGATGAACAGACAGAGATACAGATGGAGAGAAGGGGTGAAGGATAAGAGAGAGGGAGAGAGAGAGAGAGAGAGGGAGAGAGAGGGAGAGAGAGAGAGAGAGAAAGAGAGAGAGAGAGGGGGGTAAATAGATATGTAGGTAAATGAATCTACCATTTTCCCTGATGTGTTATGTAATTAAAATATATAATTTGTGCTTATTTCAGTCGGTGTCTGGGGAATAAATTTACCAACTTTAAACTTCCAAACCAATGTTTTGGGGGTTTTTAACTCTTTAGTGCCACATCATGTCTGTTCTCATCATATTTATCAATTCCTACTTGGTTCTACTAGTTTTCTGCACGCACAAGTACGCGCGCGCACACACACACACACACACACACATACACACACACACACACACACACACACGCACGCACACATACGCACGCGCGCGCGCACACACACACACACACACACACACACACACACACACACACACACACACACACACACACACACACACACACACACACACACACACAATCTGTTTGAATCTTGTTTGAATCTTGTTTGACTTGTTTTATTGTTTTTCTCTTTGCTCATCTAGAAAAAAATAAAATAAAATAAGATTATATAAAATTAGATATGACAGATAAAAGAAGTCAAAATTCTAAAATCATTATATTTGTTAAGCGCCATTTTGATTTTGGACTGGATCGAAATGCGAACCGTTTTACGGGTCAAATGTTACTATTATTGTTATAAATAACTAGCTGTGGATTATCAATTCAAGTCCTGAAATCAAACAGGATTTGCAAAGAAAATATAACAAAAAAAAACAGTTCTATTATATTTTATCTTGATTACAAACAATGCTTCCCCCCCCCCCCACCCCCCACCAACTGCTTATTATTTTACATGGATATCAACTCTGTTAGTTGGAGACGAAACCAAGACACATCGGCTCTCCTTTACCTATTATAGAAAAATAAGATAAAATGTTAATTGAATTCGCCATGCATTGGTTACGGGTGTTCGTTGAAAGCGGCTGCAAGCCACACATTTGGAACCTACTTCACTATGAACCCCGCCACTCCACCTTACAATACCAGATTCTAATTCATTGTTATTTCATGAAAATTTCGAAGTTTTAGAGATTTTTTATCTTCTTCTCAGGTGTTAACCCGTTAATGCATAATGTTTTATTTTCGTCCTATCATTAAAATATGATTAAATGAGAAGAAATTAAACGGTATATCAGGATGAAGAAGTTATAAAAGAATGGGTGTTATATAAGTTTAGATTAATAAGAAATTAATAAGATGTTGAATGGTGCTTAAAATTGCGATATAGCTGGCTGTCGTGTTTCTTGGGGCTTTATACATGAACGTTTAACAGGTAACTAGGTTTGTCACGAAACCACAAGTGTCATTAAGCTGGGACTTACCCTTGTTTTTTAGGACACTATACTCGGCCAATAAAACCGGTAACAGGCAACTATTATCGTAACACCTTGAGTCTTTTTGCAGTTTCCTTTGTACATAAACCGTTGAAGGCGCAGTGTGGCTGTATGGTTAAGAAATGCGCTTTGCAAGCACAAGGCTCCAGGTACGATCTCAATGCCCGGCAACAATACAATACTACTTATTCCTCCCTAATGAGGACGGTATACTAGTTCATCGTTGAAGTAAAAAAGAGAAGAAAAGAAAAAGAATGTAGACTTTTGCTTGAAGAAACAACGCGGCGCCTTTTTGAGGAATCGAGGCCACTATTTGACGGGGTCCAATACCTCTAACAATTAAAGCCACCGACCTTCACTCACGCGAAAAGGTTAACGTGTATTTGGGACTAACTACAACTCACCGGTCAGAAGGAAACAGAAAATAAACAGACCCACAGAAACCGTAGTAAAGTAACTCACAATATCAACAAAATGTGATTATTACCGTTGATAACAATAAAATATATCAAACCACAAGGGGTAGCTATTAGTAAAGAATACATTTACCACATTACATTACTACAGCTTTTTACACTAGAGGGGTAGCTATTAGTAAGCTTCACCTCTACCACGTAACATTAGTTTCTTAGTAGTAATGGACCTTTGACTTTTCTGACGCTTCACATTCACCTGATTCGATTTCTCATTAGAATTGTGATTACGAATTAAAGTGAGTAGTTAACGCAGTGGTTCTCAATTGGGATTCATATGACCCTTAGGGGCCCATATAAGATTTTGTTGTTAAAATTTATCTGCAATAAATTGGTCCTGCTCCTACAGTACACAAAATGATATTTTTTTAAAAATATGTAGTGGCGCGAAATTATAGCCGCATTGAGGAAGTACTATTCTGCGCATGCGCAAGAGACTTCACCACCGGAAGCCCTTCGAGTTGCGCATGCGTAGTAAAACTCGTACTTAAGCAGTTACTTTCATTTTCTCAGCGAGTTGAGCTCAGACCTTCTACATGACAACACCTCGCTCCTCAACAAAGCACTTTTCACCATGATGCTATCGATGTGATAGCTACTTGCTTCTCTGACAGGCATCAAGGAAGCCCTTAACCTTCCATTTACCAACTACAATTTAATCAGCGGCGGCTAAGCTGAATGACAGGAATTGAGAAACCAAGCATCATCATAAATAAAACCTTTTCATTATGTTGTTAATTGTTCTGATGTCTCTTCATTAAAAATGCTGTTAAAAGGTAATAGAGAGAGACTAAAGTCTTTATAACAACTATCATACCTTTTACAAATACAATTCCTATTAATGTTTCATTCTGAAAACATAATGGGATTTAAAAAAAAAATATAAGTAAAATTAGGAATCAAAGGGTCCAATTGGTAGAAAAATGCTTCGCAAACATGGAGTTAACGTGTCACTGGTGAATATTTGAGTCCTTATTCACTGGCTGACTGGTGTGTGCGTATATGTATGTGTGTGCTTGCGTATGTGAATAAATGAATGACTGCATATATGTATGTGCCTGTAAGTGCGTGTGTATGTGTATATGTATGCGTCCATGTCTGTGCATATGTATGTTTATGTATACTTGTGTGAAGGCATGCATGTGTATATGCGACTACGTATGCGTGAATGAATGTATGTGTGTGTGTGTGTGTGTATGTGTGTACTTGTCAGTGTGAATGTATGTGTGCGTATATATATATATATATATATATATATATATATATATATATATATATATATAAACATAAATGCGTATATGTATATATGTACATATAAATATAAGCACACACATACACAAACATACACACCCATAATAAGTGTGTGTGTACGAGTATTAGCATTTTTTACAGAATGTTACCTGTTCACGTCAAAGACGCTTGTTGCTTTTTTTATGTGAAGTTTGAAGTTGTTTGACAAGGTTTGGTGACATTTTAATCGCTGGCAGGTGCTAGATTCAATACATACATACATACATACATACATACATACTTACATATATATATATATATATATATATATATATATATATATATATATATATATATATATATATATATATATATATATATATATATATATATATATATATATATATAAGTATACACATATTTAAATACACACACACACACACACACACACACACACATATATATATATATATATATATATAATTACATGTATACGTGCACACTCACACACATGATATATGTTAGTGTGCCTGCATGAATAAATTCCGAGTTAGATTTCACATTCGCAGCAGTTACTATTTTGAAAGGAAGGTAGGGCTATTTAACCGACCTAATTGTGTGTTAATATGAAAAGCAAGTCTCTTTCTCTTTCTCCTCCTCTCTTTTTTTTTTCTCTAACTACATCCATGAAGAAAACTTTCAAAGGCACAGTTTTCGGTCTCTTAAATAGGGTGCGGCAGAAAAACCTCCCATATGTTCTTTCTACTTCACTCTGCTGCTAGTGGAGTTAGCCAGGTGATAATGATGTCTGCAGGTAGCTAATATTTTACCGTTTCATTCTGCACTTTCCATCACGGTTGAAACTGGTGCACACTTTGCGTTAACCAAGAGCGGTGAATCCGATAGGTTTTATAACGTACTCTGTACAAGTAGGCATTGTTCATTTTTATACAACAGTAACACATTCAGTTTTTATTTACTTTTTCTATTTGACTTTTATTACCTGACTTTATATTAATGGCTCTTTAAACATGCACGCACACGCATACACACACATGCACATACACACACGTGCACATACACACGCACACATGCAAACACATTCCTACTGCGCGGCACCTTGGCGTATCCTTGCTATATAGCTTCCGCTTTAGCCATTGTTCTGTGATGATAAGCTCCTGCCGGAAACTGTAAAAACCTCGTCGTGTTGCATATGCGTGCGTGTTTGAAATGTGTTATAATAGTGGTTTTTATAGCTGAAGCGGTTCGACAATTAGAGATGGAGAAAATAAGTACCTGGCAAATAAATATTGAATTCGTTTATAAAACTTTTGAATGCAGTGTCACAAACGGTCGAATAAGGTATGTGTATAAGTATGTCTATAAATATCTATCCGTCCGTCCGTCCGTCCGTCCATCTGTCTGTCCGATTTTCTGTCCGATTTTCTGTCTGTCTATATGCTTGTCTGAATGCCTGCCTGCCTGTCTGTCTGTCTGTCTGTCTGTCTGTCTGTCTGTCTGTCTGTCTGTTTGTCTGTCTACCAACCTAGCTATGATTCTACTTTTTTTCTGTTTGTTTATCTCTGTGTATGTATGTATGTATGTATGTATGTGTATGTATGTAACTGTCTGTCTGTCTATTTATATCTGTCTGTCTAATTTTCTATTTAGAGAAGACGAAAGCGAAGAAAGAGAGAGAGAGAGAGAGAGAGAGAGAGAGAGAGAGAGAGAGAGAGAGAGAGAGAGAGAGAGAGAGTGGAAAGAGAAATGTAATTGGGCAATTACTTTTGATAAACACATAGTTTTTGATAAACCAATAGTTCCTTGTCGAGGGCGCATTATTGGTGCTCCGTGAATAATTCTTTCTACTATAGGCTCAATGCCTGAAATTTTGGTGTCACGCGGGGTTAGTCGATTACATCGACCCCATTGCTCTACAGGCACTCATTTTATCGACTCCGAAGGAATGAAAGGCAAAGTTGACCTCAGTGGAATTCGAACTCAGAACGTAGAGACGGATGAAATGCCGCTAAGCGTTTGTCTGGTGTGCCAAGGAATCTGTCAGTGTTTCGTGAATAATGGCTGCAGAAATATACGGTTTGCGGAGACTTTCAAAAACGAATCTAATATTTGAGAAATAAATGCTGAAAAAGAAATAAATTTGTTAAAGATTTCAATAAATAACGAGAGATTCAGCTGAATGAATGGAAGTGTGGTGGTTCATTCACTGAATTATTGATCTCCAGGCTCGAACATCCTATCAGAGGCTAAAAGAGGACAGGGCTCAAGCATCACGTGTATGTGTGTGTGCAGATCACACGCACAAGAACAAATTCACAGACAAGTGTGTGCGTGTGTGCGTGGAACCTGTGTGTGTGTGTGTGCGTGCGTGCGCGTGTGACATTCACTTTGTCAGATTACAAATTTCTATCTTTAGATGTTCATTGTCCTTTGCTTATGAGAAACCAGTTTGACATCATCGTAGTTGATGGCAAAGGGATGCAATTATTTACAGTAAGTTCTTCAAACCAAACACAACGGAAAGGATAATAATAATAATAATAATAATAATAATAATAATAATAATAATAATAATAACAATAATAATAATAATAATAATAATATAACAAGTTTTAAAGAAGAAAAGGACAAAAGAACCAGCATCTATTTGCGATGGATGCATGAATGCAATTTGAGCCCAGGTATGGATCTTGCTATGAAATCACAATGGGGATACTGGATAATCCTTTTCTACTATAGGCACAAAGCCTGGAATTTGGTGGAGGGAGATAAGCAGATTACATCGACCCCAGTACTCAACAGGTACTTATTCTATCGACCCTGAAGGCAAAGTCGACTTCCGCGGAATTTGAACTCAGAACATAAAGACAGACGAAATGCTGCTAAGCATTTCGCCCGGCGTGCTAAAGATTTTGCTAACTCGCCACCTTAGGGGACACTGAATAATAATGATGATAATAATCATCATAATAATAATAATAATAATAACAACAACATCAATACCACCACCAATAATAATAATAATAATAATAATAATAATAATAATAATAATAATAATAATAATAATAAATGCCATGATGCAATATCCAGCAGTAGCTCTCATGGCTTCTGATCTTAACTGGCTGGGATTTGAGCTCAGAACTCTTTATGGCAGTGAACAAACGAATGAATTTATCTGACAACCTAATACACAAGTAAATGTAAACCCAGCAATAAAAGAAAAAAAAACCATAAATATAAAACATGGTCAGGAGAGGCATTATAAGGTGTCTCGTGGTGTCCCCAATTTCCTATGTTTGAGCGATTTATGTTGGTGAGCATTTGTATATCCACCAATGATGGTGGGTGTTCTCTAGAACAATGTTCTTAGAGCACCATTAAATAATCTGGTTGTAAAGTATTGGCTTGTCCGGAAGGTTCGTGCCGATTTTTAAAGGAAAGAAAAAGGTCAATAAATACTTGCCATTACATTTTTAATCAACCAAATATGAGCCATTTTGTTGCACAATGCGTCTCCATCTTTCCTTTAACTTGAAAATATCCTCTTCCCAGAATTGAGGTGGTTTCATGGCAAATAAGTCGAAAGGTAAGCTACTATAAATCGGCACGAACTTTCCGGACAACCCAATATTTTCAGATTCAACATTAGTTTTAAATTTTGGGACAAGGCCAGTACATTTGAAGCGAGAATGATAATCAATTCTATTGATCTCAGTGCTCATTAGCACTTTATCTTATCGATCTCGAAAGGGTGAAAGCAAAGTCGACTTCCGCGGCAAAATGAACTCGAAATGTAAAGAACCGGAAGATATGTCGCAAAGCATTTTATCCGGTGTGCTAAAGATTCTGTCAGGTAACCGCCTTATTTCAATTTGATAATCCTTTCTATTATAGGCAGAAGGCCTGAAATTTTAGAAGAGGATAATCAATTACATCGATTCCAGTGCTCAACTGGTACTTAATTTTATCGATCCCGAAAGGGTGAAAGGTAAAGTCGACCACGGCGGAATTTGTACTCAGATCGTGAAGACGGTCAAAATGGTGCTAAGCATTTTCTCCGGCTTGGTAACGATTCTGCCTGTTCACCACCTCAATTTCATATTTAATAATACAAACTTGGAATCATTATATTATGGAAAGAAATAGCTTAGAGTTTGTATGCTTATGTATGAGTAATTAGTATTTCAGAGTAGAAGACTGATCACGGTAGGACATCCTGTGACAACATGGCGAGCAACTGGTCAGCAGAGCATCGGTCAATATGTCCCGTGGCATTTGTTCCGGTCGAGGTCGATAAAATAAAGTACCAATGCAGAACAATGGCGTGAACTAGTGGATCATTAGAGCTTCAGGCCAGATGTATAGCTCTTTGTGCCCTGAGTGCTTGGGTAGTAGACTTAACCCATCAAACTATTCACCACCGCCTCCGCCGCCTCCGCCGCCTCCGCCGCCTCCGCCGCCTCCGCCGCCTCCGCCGCCTCCGCCGCCTCCACCGCCTCCGCCGCCTCCGCCGCCTCCGCCGCCTCCGCCGCCTCCGCCGCCGCCGCCTCCGCATCCGCCGCCGCCTCCGCCGCCGCCTCCGCCGCCTCCGCCGCCTCCGCCGCCTCCGCCGCCGCCTCCGCCGCCTCCGCCGCCTCCGCCGCCTCCGCCGCCTCCGCCGCCGCCTCCGCCGCCTCCGCCGCCGCCTCCGCCTCCGCCTCCGCCTCCGCCGCCGCCACCTCCGCCGCCGCCGCCGATGCTACCAACACCACCACCACCACCACCACCAACACCACACCTCCATCACCACCACCACCACCACCACCTCCACCACCACCACGAATCCACTATGTTGCAAAAATTTGGGGAAGGTCTCCTATCATCAGTCTCAGTGGCAATGAAAAAAAAAAGAAAGAAAAAAGACGGGCGATGGGTCCTGTCCCCTCTTCCCTTCACTAAACAGTGCCCCCAGCAAAAGTCCCCTCTATCCTATGGTACAGTTCGTTACCTTGTCGTTAGTTATTTTGGATTTACTCGATCAGGGCTGGTTTAGAGCTGAACTACAATTAAACAATGCAACGTCGCAGGGAAATATATATATATATATATATATATATATATATATATATATATATATATATATATAAAGCAGTTGGTATACTGTAGCTGAAGCAATAACAACTGTTAAGTTTATAGCTGAAGATGTATTATTAAAGCTGAAATACACTGCTTGCTCAGTAGCTGAACTACAAGAAGTAAATCACGTTAAGAGCATTTTTTAAAAACTAGTCATCAGTACTTTAAATATGTAGTCGGCCACCTTTGACTTGTTCAAACAGCGTAATGAAGCTGCAATACAAATAAAGAAACGGCTTTACATAAAGAACAGCTTAGAAGGACGTAGACGCAAACAAATACAAGCATGCTTATAGGGACATTCTTTTACAAAGAAAAGCATAGAGATATACACGCATGCGCACACACTCAGTGAGAGACTGAAGCGCAGACACCAGCATTCATTCGCGTAATTGGGCCGCGAGACAGCGAAAATAAGAAAGTTGTATTTCTAAAAAGTGTGAGAAAACCAAACAAATTATAATTATATTTTTCATTTAAATGTTAATTTAAGGCTATTATTTTAAGGTGCTCTGGCAGAACCTTTAGCACATCCGACAAAATGATTAGCGGCATATCTTCTGGCTTTTTACTTTCTGACTTCAGATTCCACCGAGGTCGACTTAGCTTTTCGTCCTTTCAGGAACGATAAAATAAAGTAGCAGTTGCGTACAGGGAGGTGATGCGATTTATTTCCCCCCCACCTAAAATTGCTGGCCTTCTAAGAAAATTTAAAACCGTTATATTAAAGCAAGTTTAAGGAAAGCATCGGGAACTCACAGATGGGGAAACTCAATATCGAAAATAAACTCAAATTTATTATAAAATTAGTTTTAACTTATTCAACCATTATATATATATATATATATATATATATATATATATATATATATATATATATATATATATATATATATATATATATAAAAGATAATAAGAGTGAAAAAACTACAGAAGGCTTGTGTTACATGGTTAAAGTATATATTTAAATTATGTCAGAAAAATGTTAGAAAAATGTTATAAAATCTTTTTGGTATATAAACATTGTATTTTGAGAAATAACCGGTTTCGTGTTGTCTTTTCAAATTTCTCAAAATACAATGTTTATATACCAAAAAGATTTTCTAACATTTTTCTAACATTTTTCCAACATTTTTCTGACATAATTTAAATATATACTTTAACCATGTAACACAAGCCTTCTGTAGTTTATTCACTCTTATTATCTTTTATACATCCAACCACGTGCTTTCACATACAAACTTTCTCACCTATATATATATATATATATATATATATATATATATATATATATATATATATATATATATATATATATATATATATATATATATATATATATATATATATATATTTAGAAATGGATGCGTGGCATTCAGTCATACAATAATATAAAATATATATAAGGAACGTACTCCAAAGAGGAAAATAAGACAAAGTAGAAAATGCTAAAATAATTTTCTAACTTGTCTTATTTTCCTTATATATATATATGATTTATTTCATTTGACTAGACAGAAAATTGATTTTCTAATTAAGCTAATTTCTACTGATTAAACTCTCACAGTACATTATTGATATTGATTTTATCAATTCTGATGAAGCAAAAGAATAAAGTGGGCTCTACTGGGATTTAAAGCCAAAAGACTGAGGTGCTAGATTTTGGATGAAATATATACCGCATTAAGAATATTGACTTCTCTTTGGAGTACGTTCAATGACAAAAATAAAATAAAACAGAATAATGGGCAGGACAGTTTGGTAGTGATACTCTCTGTCCCTCTCTTTATACACACACACATACACGTGTGTGTGTGTGTGTGTGTGTGTGTGTGTGTGTGTGTGTGTGTGTGTGTGTGTACTGGATGAATAAGCCGTCAGGTGAAACTTGAATCATTTATTAAATAAAAATATGAGTACTTGGTAACTTTTTGTGCTCAAAGGTATTCCAGCTATGAACATCCCATTGATTTGTATACCTTTATCTATCTCTTATATCATCCAAAGCGTTCTTCCTTGATTCGACTGATATTTCTAGCAGGCCAACAGAACTACATAGAGACTCTCTCGTTATCTTATATCCAAGGAATCGGGTATATACCAAACTAGCACGATAAAAAGTTTACGACATTCTCGATAAGTACCTTCAAAGTTTATGATTGAAAATTATAAAAAAGTTAATTATTAAAATTTAACCATCATCCAGGTACCCACTCTGTGTCCAGGGGTCGGCTCTGTGTTTTGTTGAATGCTTATAATCCCTCTGTGTTGTGTTGTGTTGAATGCATACTATCAGCCAGGCTCTTGTTTCCAGTCCATTCTTTGTCTTCGACAACCTCTTGCTCTAACCCTAACCCTAACCCTAACCCTCAACACATCCTGTCAAGATAGTTTTGGCGAACGAACTGTACTGCATTGTATGTCCACAATGTGATATCATTGTGGATTTGATTCTCAACAATATGTATCTTTGGACTTTCAGATTTTCTGGTATTGCAGTGTTTGTTACTCAGTCTTCTCAGCTTGTTCTGCTGAGTCTACTAAAGATCTGCGTCACAAAGGAGAAAAAAACATACAAAAAAAAGCTCCTCTTTATCTCAAATTATAAACACCCCA
>NC_142937.1:70889767-70892267 GCF_046866305.1 Octopus bimaculoides | reverse complement strand
GTAACCTTCCTTTGTTCTATCCTTTACATTCTTTCTCTATTTCTTAACCCTTGCCATCATTCTAACATACGTTTAATGGATTTTCTTTCTTTCTTTCATTTTTATCTTTCTTTTTTCTTTCTGCCTTTTTCTTTCTTTTTCGTTCATTACTCCTCTTTCTCTTATTTCGTTCACAACTCAACCTTACTCCCTCTCCCTCCGATGTTTCTATTCTTCAATTTCGCTCTTTTCCCTATTCATATATATATATATATATATATATATATATATATATATATATATATATATATATATATATATATATATATATACATGCTGGCACAATCATTGGAACATCAGGAAAATGTCTCCGAGGCCAACTCTCCTTTTATTTCTCTGGCGATCGATAAAATAAAGTACCGAATAAAGTACTGGCTTCAATGATATTGACTAACCTCTCAAAATTGTTGCTTTTCAACTTAAATTAGAAACAAAAACAAGCAAAATAATAATACTAAACGGAGTCCGTAAAATAGGTACTAGTCGAGCAATGGGGTCCATGAAAATCTCTCCCCACAAATTTCAGGCCTAGTACCTATAGTTGAAAGAATTATAATTATGACTAAGATGGCGAGCTGGTAGAATCACTAGCGCATCGAACAAAATGCTCACTGGTATTTCTTCTTGTTCTTGCGTGATGAGCTCAAATTATGCCGAAGTTCTCTTTGCCTTTTGTCCTTTCAGGGTCGGTGAAAGAATAAAGTACCAGTCATGTACTAAGGTCGACGTAATCAACTAAAAATTTACCCACCCCATCTCGTAAAAATGGTAGCCCTGTGCCGAAATTTAAAACTTTTGTCATTTATTTCGGTTGTTAAAAATGATCTCTCGTAAATATAGGGGAAAATGTTTATCGTACAAAAAGATTTAAGAAGCCAGCTTGAGCTTGGGCATTTTAGTACAAAGCTGATCAAAAATGAAAAGAGTAATAAAACGAATTGGAACTCGAAAATTTTATCTTATATATATTATGTTAAAACACACACACATCTACACATATTTTCTGCAGATACATATCTGTGTTTCTGGTGCAACGGAACGCTAAACTAACCGTGCTTCACTCTCATTAGCGGAAACAAAGAGAAACGGATATGAGAAAAGTAATGTTTATCGCCACTTTAACATGGCTGTTCCTCAGGAACTGACGTTACTACCATTTTAACCCCAGGAGGACGCTTCTTCCAGCTTGTTATTCGATGCAATCTGCACCCGATACATATTGCAATCAGGGGAACGAACCCCTACCATCATCGAGCGACAGGACCACCAGACCATACAGTTTCGAACTCTTTGTGCTCATCCTCGGTGATGGATACCTGTCCGCTAGAGATAACAGTAGTTCGCTTCAGCTTGCAACATATAGAAAATGGTTGACACCCAATCAATGATCTTGCAACAAGCAAATTAGCTAGTTAGAAAATCTCTGTAAGAGATGAAAGTAGTAACTATACTGAGAAGGAATGTTTATTGACACTTCAACATGGCTGTTCCGTAGGAACTGGCGTTACTACCATTTTAACCTCAGGAGGACGCTTTCTCTAGCTGGTTATTTAGTGCAATCTGTACCCGATAAGCATATTGCAAGTAGGGGAGGGAATTCCTACCATCGTCCAGCGACGGGACTGAGCGAACTATTGCTATCTTTAGCGGAATGGTATCCACCAGCTAGGATGAGCACGAAGAACTCGAAACCGCACATTCTGTTGGTCATATCGCTGGAAGATGGTAGGGGTTTGCTCATCTACCCTGCTTGCAATATATACCGGGTGCAGAATGCATGGAATAACCAGCTGGAGGAGGTGTCCTCCTGGGTTTAAAATGGTGGTAACGTCAGTTCCTACAGAACAGTCACGTTGAAGTGGCTATAAGCATTACTTCTAAGGCAATGAAAGAATTTACTATATTTGTATAAAAACAAGGAAAGGTAAAACCGAAATTGACATAAGAAATTGAAATTTCGAGATGTTTCTTACGTGCCTATCCCTTCACAAACTTAAATTTCATTTAAATCAACTCACTAAAACGAGCCTTATTAGAACTAATATCTCAAATGTATGTCTTCCTGCAAATCTTTTTAGCAATGATTCTAACAAGATTGTAAAAGATAATAGATATTTTGGACGTTAATATTGGGAAAAATATCGAAATAAAGCGAATGAAATTTCGGCTTCTTCCGGCTGATTTGTTTACACAGATTTTTATCGAACTAGTAAATTTTGTTTCTACTGCGTGTTTTTGACGAAAAAACACCGATAGGTTTATTTTGGTGTTTGTATCTAAAGCAAAAATCTGTGTCCAGAGAAAATATTGTATTCATACAACTTTCTTGTATCATTTGCTTCTCTCCGTCATAGAAGTCCATTCGAGGGACTTCTATAAAGATTTTGTAAAGCTATTTTAAGTTCCATCGACCCTAGGCAATGGTAAAACATATTAGGTCAAGATGGTTCGAACCTAGGAC
>NC_142937.1:70882267-70887267 GCF_046866305.1 Octopus bimaculoides | reverse complement strand
ATGACTGAAACAAGTAAAAGAATAAAATAATATAACAAACTAAATATAGCGAGATTGTTAATATGATATTTAATTACACCATCATGCGCACGTTTCATTAACATAAAGTGATTAAGTTATATTACGTAAATTACATAATCAACATTTAATGTCAAATTTTTAGAGACATATAAAATTGGAAGGATGACAAATTCACCATCGTGGAGATGGCTGACCACTGTCACACATTTGCATATATATATATATATATATATATATATATATAAATATGTATGCATACATATACACATACACATGTATGTATGCATATACATTTTGACACGCACACACACACACACACACACACACACACATATATGTATTTATATATTTATATATTTATACGCACACATATGGCTACAGATGTTCATTTCACTGCTATACGGTCCTAGGTTCGAACCATCTTGACCTAATATGTTTTACCATTGCCTAGGGTCGATGGAACTTAAAATAGGTTTACAAAATCTTTGTAGAAGTCCCTCGAATGGACTTCTATGACGGAGAGAAGCAAATGATACAAAAACTTTCCGTATTCCCGAGCGTCATACTAATACATCCTTTTGTTATTTACACCACCTGTCCTCGTCTGTTGTTGTTTTTTCGTATATTCTCCCATATATATATATATATATATATATATATATATGTGTGTGTATATTTATTTTCTTTTTATTCTTTTACTTGTTTCAGACATTTGACTGCGGCCATGTTGGAGCACCGTTTAAAAGGTTTTTTAGTCGAAGAAATCAACCTCAGGACTTATTCTTTGTACTTACTGTAGTGGTCTCTTTTGCCGAACCGCTAAGTAACAGGGACGTAAGCACACCAACACCGGTTGTCAAACGGTGGTGGTGGTGGGGGAAACACAGACACAAAGACACATAAATATATACATATATATACGACGGGCTTCTTTCAGTTTCCGTCTACCAAATCTATTGACAAGGCTTTGGTCAGCCTGGGGCTATTGTAGAAGACACTTTCCCAAGGTGCCACGCAGTGGGACTAAACCCAGAATCATGAGGCTGGGAAGCAACCTTCTTACCACATTGCCACGCCTGCGCATATATATATATATATATATATATATATATATATATATATATATATATATATATATATATATATATATATATATATATATATATATATATATATATATATATATATATATACCTTTTAATTTAACATAGGGCCGACCTAAGCCTTGTGAGTAGATTTAGTAGACGGAAACTGAAAGAAGCCCATCGTATATATGCAAAAGGGTAAAGACCCCTTTCGAACATGAATGACCATGGGATTGCACCAAGAAAGTTACTCTCCGAAGGACACGTCCGGGCAAAGTTGTTTATGGAAGACCAGCAGTTGCCCATGCATACCAGACTCCCCTCTCCACGCCACCGATATTCTCCAAGAGAAAGGCAAATGCTGATACAGCTTGGCACCAGTGACATCGTAACTTATTTCTACAGCTGAGTGAGCTGGAGCAACATGAAATAAAGTGTCTTGCACAAGAACACAACTGAACTTGGTCCGAGAATCGAACTCACTACCTCATGATTGTGAGCCCGACGCTCTAACCACCGAGCCATAGCGGCTCAACAAAAAGACACTCGTTGAATAATTACTAGGTTTTAAAAAGATAATACTGGGGTCAATACAGTCGACTAAAAATTCTTCAAGGAGGTGCCCCAGAATGACCGCAGTCTAATGACTGAAACAAGTCAAAAATAAAGATAAAAGATTTGTATATTTGCAATACATATGGTATTAATTTTCTAAATTCTAGCAACATAATAGCAGTTTGTTCCATTGAAAACCTATCGCTGCAAAATGTCATAAGAAAAATGTGAATTTTTTTTCAGAAGATTGTCATTGCCTGCCACCAAGCCTCATATGTACACTCATCCTTCTAATTCTTTCTGTTACCCAGTCTTCTCCTCTCTTTACACACAGTAACATGTGACTGGATATATCAACCAGCCAGCCAATGCACCAACCAGCATTATTATAGAGAGATAAAAAAAAAGCCACGAAAAACAAGAAATATAATGAATCTGTAGGAGGGTGAACCGAAAAGTTCCTGGCTTTAAGGGTGTCGTGAAAAGCCTGGTTGGAGGTCTAGCCCTCCGAGTTTTTTTTTACAGAGATTAGAAAAGCTGAAGGACCGTTGCAATAAGTGTGGAATCTGACAGTGGGGATATGTTGAATAAAATCATAATTAACTGATCCTCCTGTATTTTCTTTTACCCAAAGCCAGAAACTTTTCAGCACTCCTTCGTATATTCTGTACCTGAACGAAATACAGATTGAGAGAACAGGTGCAAAAGTGTGATGTTTGTAACTAACAAGCTGTCACTCAAAATTATGAATGAATTAACTCCTAACATTTTGAATGTAATATGATATTAGGTATCATAAGCAGTAATCTGAGAGAGAAATAAGGAATATGTTACCATTTTCTGTCTCAATGGTGTTACCCTTGAAAAAAAAACGGAATTCAAATTAATTTAAGTCGATTTAAATTAGAATTTTAAACATTTATTGAAGTTAAAAATAAATTTTCAGTTTCAAATAAGTTGTTTTCATTTTCTGAGCGAATACGGGTTTACACATAAACTCGCGAGTTCGTATAGATCCCACGTCTTACACAAACACACATACTGATCTCCCTAATAAGCATTAACACACACACACACACACACACACACACACACACACACACACACACACACACACACACATGCATATTAAGTATGTATGTGAGTATGAATGTGTATTCATATGCATACATAGATATTGATATATGCATACATATATAAATGAATATGTATGCATATATATCTATTACATATATATATATATATATATATATATATATATATATATATATATATACACACCTATCTATCTGTCTATCTCTCTATCTATCTATTTATCTATCTATCTATCTATCTATCTATCTATCTATCTATTTTTCTTTCACTTTTTCTCTCTCTCTCTGTCTCTTTCCTTCTCTCTTTCTCTATGTCTCGCTTTTCCACTCCTTTTTTTTTTTGAGATAAAATCAAAAATCTACGTTTTTACGAAAAGTTCACTAAAACTTATAATTTAACATAAAACAACAACAACAACAACAGCTGCAGCAACCTCTTTCGACTTAAAACAACAGGAATAACAGCAACAACAACATATAAATTACAATAGGACCACATACAGCATACAGCAGCAGCAGCAATGGCTGCAACAACAACCACAACAACAAAACCAATAGTGAGATAAAATATTATGTAAACAACTCGAGACTAAGAACTGTCCACACCTTCCGACTGAATGAAACCTCATCCTGCCACCCCTCCAAACTAGCTTCAATTTCCGCTTGTTATCTAGAATTGTAAACTTTGTGGGGGTGTTGAAGTAGTAGTAGTAGTAGTAGTAGTAGTAGTAGTAGTAGTAGTAATGGTGGTTATGGTGGTATTGGTGATGGGGATGGTGGTGGTTGTGGTGGTGGTGGTGGTGGTGGTGTGAGCGAGAGCAGCAATACTAATAGAGGTTGTTGTGTTGTGGTAATGGCGGTGTTATTAGTGGCGCGTTATTATTACTGCTATAGTAGTAGTAGTAGTAGTAGTAGTAGTAGTAGTAGTAGTAGTAGTAGTAGCAGTTGTTGTTGTTGTAGAGGTGGTGATGGTGATGGTTGTTTGTGGCTGGTGGTGATGGCGGCAGCGATAATCATGGTGTTATCAATCGTATTAGTGGTAATGGCAGGATGTTAATAGTAATGTTAATCATCATCATCATCATCATTTGCAGCAGCAGCTGTAGCATCAGCAGTAGCAGTAATAGTAGTAGACGTAAGCCGCCGCCCACGTCTCTGTAAAGACATTCATTAAATCCGCTGATAAATTCATTCATATTTCTGACACGTGACTTGTTAGCATGAATTGTAATGTGTTGCAGGGCAGTTGCACGGAGGAGTATCGCATGATGAAGAGTATCTTGGTTGATCAGTAGTGGAGTACAACATCGAACACCCACGAAGCAACGACATACCGACCGCTACGTGGTGCTTGATGTGCAAGAAATGCCAGCCAAATCTCCCTCAGATTAATTTCCGCCTTCCAAAAGTAGAACAAAAGACACTTTGGCTTGTGTTTTCCTAGATACGCCTTGGCTGAACAAGAAGGAAACACTTTTGACAATGTATTCCTATATATGCACTATGTCTGAAAGAAAGAAGAAAAAATACACCATGTCTGAAAAAGAAGAAATGATGCATTATGTCTGAAAAAAAGAATAAGAAATACTTTTGATAATTTAGATAAACTTCGTCTGAAAACATAACCCTCGATAGGATGGTCATGGTAGGGGTGATCATGCCCGATGATGGTTGATACGGGAGCTAATTCACAACATCCAGCCAAGGGACTCAGTGAATTTATCTTGTCAGCTCTTCTGTGATGTATTCAAAGTCAAAATACTTAGGTTACAAAAGGCTCAGTCTACTTAGCTTCAAATAGGGTTACGACTGGCGAGGAGGCATATCACTGTCACTTCGGTGAAAGAGCTCATTGAACAATAGTCCAGGAAACCTGTGGCACACAAGTAGATGGCTGCCAACAGGCTGACAGATCTTATAGTTCCAGATGTACCACACTGTAGCTAACTTTTTAGAGCGCATTGTGTTGGTATGAGCATGTTGTCTTAACGTACCACTGTATTTTTGTTTGCCTGTTGTTGTTGTTTAACTCCAGGTCGGCTTTGAACAAGATCTACAAATCTGTAGCTCCAGATGTATTGTATCTGTGATTTGCTGAGGATATTCAATTGTTAACCGCACCGAATGCTATATGACAGTGTGGCTATGTCATACAGTCTCCATGGTCTACTCTAGTTCTCTATCCCTGTTGTTGCTTGGCCTCAAGTCAGCTATGAACGTGCTGACCAATGGCTAAAGGTGATCA